>NW_024422761.1:0-6815 GCF_014898765.1 Herpailurus yagouaroundi | reverse complement strand
AACTGGCAGGGACCAGGCTCACAACTCTAGAGGTTTGGGCTCTAACTAGGGTTCAGAGCTTGAACCGTTGGGGCTAATGAATGGGCTCCCAACTGACCCCCACAGAGGGTCTCCAGAAATAATTCCAGAAAGAACTGACATCCCTCCAGCGATGCCTCCCCAACATCATGAGATGATGCTGGACACTCATGGTGATTCTCTCACCGTCCTCCGTCTTGACCCGGTCCCCAAGCCCTGCCAGGTGATGACCAGACTCGGGAACCCAGAATGGCAACACTCACCATGTGTGGAGGCTCACAAGCATTCGACGGGGTGCCCATCCCATATGATGCCTGGTTCAGCACTCGGGTTTCCTGCCATCCTATGTCAGTGCATTTAACCCTCAGAATGGCTCTAAGAAGCCAGTTTAAGTGTCTTCATTTTACACGTGAGAAAGCGGGCCCCAGAGAGTCTGGGGGGAGAAAAAAAGAAAGAGAAAGGGAAGCCTGGCCAAGGAAGCACTGGAGCGGGGGCCAGACCCCAGGATGGTGGTTCTGGGTCGCGCCCTCCCCCCCCACCAGCTCTCTGGCAGCACTTAGCACACCACTGTGTTATGGGGGTCAGTGCGCAGCACTCAGGGCACCAACTGTGGATTTCTGGCAGCTTGAAAAAGTGGGGACACGGATGTCAACTCAGGAGTCCCCACCCTGCGAGGCACAGGGGAGGCCCTTCATGAACCACCAAGCAAGAAAGGGCCATCAGGGACTTATAGGGAGGACTGGAGGGCGTACTACTGAGGATGCCTTAGGTAGCAGACAAGCTTTCCAACCTGCCGTTGGCAAGAGCAAGCAGGAACAGTCACATCACTCTGCTTAAGACCCTGTACCGGCTTCCCACCGCTCTTGAGATAAAATCAAGCTGAGGGCTGTCTCCAGCATCTTTGGCCCGGGCCTCCCCTCTCCCCGCTGCCCAGCCAAACTTTCGGCATCACCACCCACCAGCAAAGCTCCACGGTCCCCTCGCCCTGAAGGCCTCAGCTCTGCCGTCACCTGAGACCAATTTCTCTTAATAACACACCCTAAAACAGGCCCCTTTCCAGCACTTGGAGATTTGCAAGCCAAGTTCATGTGTCTGTTAATGTCGCCACTGTCCATCTTCCCTCTGGCTGGCAGTTCCTCGGGGCAGGCTTTTGGCTCCTTGCTCACTGACTTACAAGCCAAGGTTAGCACGGGGAGGTGGGGGCTGTCAGCGTGTTCTTTGGCCTCCTCCCTGGGCCACACGGCCAGCGCCATGAACAGCAAACAGTGCTCTGTGCCCCCTCCCCAATCCTTCTCCAAATCAGGCAGAACAGCCAATGGGAGGACCAGAGACCCCAAAACAAAGGAAAGAAACAAAAAGTGAGGTGGGGGGTTACAATTGTCATACAAAAGCACGGAGAGGGGCTGCCCCTCCGAGGAATGCACAGCCACCCAACCTCAAAGTCCCATTTTTCCAGCTCTTACAGTAACAGATGCATTAAACTATTCCCAAGTACGGCCAGTGAAGCGTCAAGAAACCGGCGGCTGTCACCAGCTGTCACCTACTGGCAATGTGGTAACTGAGGACACAAAATGACTACTGGTAACAAGCCCATAAGTAGGGGACTCACCTGTGGCCCACTCATGACACATCCCACAAAGAAACTTACCACAAAGGAACACATAAGCGGAAAAAAATCATTTACTATAAGCCTGGTACTTCTCATTCTTTCCTAACAACGAGTGAAGAAACTCAGGGCGCCTAGGTGGCTCAGTGGCCTAGGCATCCGACTTCGGCTCAGGTCATGATCTCACGGTTCGTGGGTTTGAGCCCCACGTCGGGCTGTGTGCTGACAGCTTGGAATCTGGAGCCTGCTTGAGATCCTGTGTCTCCCTCTCTCTCCGACCCTCCCCTGCTAGCACTCTGTATCTCTCTCAAAAATAAAATTAACATTAAAAATTTTTTTTTTAATGTGTGAAGAACCTCAGTGCAGAAACAACAAACAAAAATACCTGGCTGGTGCACTCCTCCCACCCAAACAATCCAGTAAACCAGAATATTACAGCCATTCAGCAGGATAATCAGGGAGATGAAGAGGGGGAAAAGGCCCAGGGAATAATGTTAAGAAAACAGAACACAAATAGGCTCAGTGATACCAGCTGCTATTGACCGACTGTCAGCTCTGACCCAGATACTCTTAGCAAATGATGGGTGTTCGTGGCATCCCTGGGTTTGGATGACAGACCCCAAGAGGTTCGAGACCACCCAGGAGAGCCTGGGGAACCGGGCAGCCCGGTTTCAGAGCGTGCCCTCCTGGCGAGGACAGCACGTCGCCCACCAAAGCAACAGGCAGGCAGCGGTTCCCACCCTGTGCAGCCCTGCGCGCCCCAAACCCAAACAAACACAAATGTAGCTACAGAAATGGAAATGCCTAGACAGAACTGCCTGTGTTTTGGTGCACTCCGGACTGCGTTTACTACTTTGCTAACTAATTAATTCCTCCTAAGAAGCCTATGTGTGCTCTTAAGTGCCAAAGGGCCTGCAGAAAGGGCAGTAACGTGGGCCTGGACACAGCATCCTCTCTTGGGCACTTAATAGCAACAAGCCAAAAAGCCAAAAAGCCCAGGACAAAACCCTCTGCCATTTCAGAGGCATCCAAGAGGGGAAGGCTGCTTGGCAGGGGGCCTGACCGAGGATTAAGTACTCCAGTTCCATCACTGTGTCCAGACAGCCGCCTATACCGACCAGGAAAAGAAGCGGGGAAGCCACTTGGCAGGATGTGAGGAAAACGCTTCACAGAGCGGAGCTGGGGCCCCTCGGCCAGGCTCGTCAGGGTTTTCGGGAGTCAGGCATCTCCCCTGAGTGGAGTCATGTGTGCTTCACATGCTGGGATGCAATCTTTGGAGTTGGACAGCTCCTGGAACACCATTCTTGGGACTCCCCAGGACTGCAGGTGTTCCCCCCCACCCCCGCCGCCCCCAGCCAGAATTCATATGTGAAGTCCTAACTTTCAATGGGACTATATTTGGACGTAGGGTCTTTAAGGAGGTAATTAAGGTTAAATGGGGTCCTAAGGGTGGGCGCTAATTCAGCAGGACTGGCGTCCATATCAGCAGAGGAAGAGACACCAGGGATGCATAGACAGATGGAAAAGGCTAGCTGCAAGGCAAGGACAGTGGGCTTGCCAGGAGCCATCACAGTCACCTGGACTCCCATCCTCTTGAACTGCAAGAGAGAAGTTTGTTTTCAGGCCGCCCAGCCTGTGGTGCTTTGTTAGGACCACCCCGGCTGGCACCTAGCTGACACCCTGGACACCTGGACAGGCTCGCGCTTCTCATTTTTCTATGATGACATGATGCCAGAGGCAGGATGAGGGGGACATAAGGCAAATCCACCTTCTATCCAATATTTCCAAGAATCCTGATCTCTCATCTGGAACACACACAGGCATCCAGTGTGTGCTGCATCCAGAAGGCTCATTGAAATTTGACGCCACCTCAGCAAACAGAGCCCCCACCCCCTACCCCAGGAAGCACACGTTCACCCCCCACAAAGTACCAAGGGTCCAGATGCGGGTGTGGTGACATATCTCCTCCAAGATTCGAGTTATAAACTCTAGGTAAGTCCCTACTTGCCAAAGATCCCAAATAATAAACTAGATTTACATTTCTGGAAAACCGTATGAGTAAAAACAAGGAAAACAGCCTAAACCTCAGCCATCGGTGCAACTCCAGTGTGTTCATATGGACAACCTTAGTGCCAGTGCACACGCAGGGCCACCTACTTCCTCTAGCACAAAGTGGCTGAGGGAGACCCACGGGCCAGCCGGCAATGCAGCCTGGGGTCAGCGGTGATGGAGGGACTTCATCCCGGGAAACGGGAAACCCCCTTGGAAGCACAGTGCTGAATAGCTGCTGGGGTGCATGGAGATGCCTGCACCCCAATAAAGTGCCCACAGCAAGAGGCCTATGAAGCCTGGTATTTGTGTCCGCGATCTCGAGGTCGCTGTTCTTTGCAAAGCAAACGTACACTCTTTGGAATGGACACGCCTCAGGGCCAGAGTGAAGTCTCGTCCCTCTACATGAGGTGTGAGCCACACAAACAGAGAGCACTGCAGATGCAGAAAGACAAGGCATGAGGTCACGGGGACTCTGAGAAGGCGCCTTCTCTCCCTTCTCAATCCTTCTGGTTACTTCCAGGAAAAAGATCTGAGTTTAGCACTAGGATATTCCCAACACTCTCCTTCTGCTGCTCACTCACTCACCTCTCTTTTTAACAACGGGAGGGGGTCTCAGACAGAAGCTGGGACAGGCAATGACATGCAGGCCAACTTAACATTGGTTCCTTTCTGCTGTCTTTATTTTCAGTTAATTGCTATTTAAGTCAACTAACAGTGACTCTCCATTTACTATAATCATGGTTATTATATGGTATTATTATTGGTATTTTTTTAATTGTTACATTTATTTATTTAAAAAAAAATTTTTTTTTCAATGTTTATTTATTTTTGGGACAGAGAGAGACAGAGCATCAACGGGGGAGGGGCAGAGAGAGAGGGGGAGACAGAATCGGAAACAGGCTCCAGGCTCTGAGCCATCAGCCCAGAGCCCGACGCGGGGCTCGAATTCACGGATCGCGAGATCGTGACCTGGCTGAAGTCGGACGCTTAACCGACTGCGCCACCCAGGCGCCCCTACATTTTTTTATTTTTGAGAGACAGAGAGAGACAGAGCACAAGTGGGGGAGGGGCAGAGAGAGAGGGAGACACAGACTCCAAAGCAGGCTCCAGGCTCTGAGCTGTCAGCACAGAGCCTGATGAGGGGCTCAAACCTGCAAGAACTGAGAGATCATGACCTGAGCCGAAGTCAGACACTTAACTGACTGAGCCACCCAGGTGCCCCAGAAATTTCCCTTTTTAAATAAAGGCACTCATCTTTTCCTAAGTGCACCCAATTAGAAAAAAATTACAGGGTAAATACTAGTATAGTGGTAAATAAAGAACTGAAATTTGAAAGCCAGAGACTTTTCTATTCTCCCAGCCCATGTGCCCCACATGTATAGATCTATAAATATCCGCCCAGCTGAACTCAAGCCTGAGAAGTGCCATAATGAACTGCACATTTTCACTGAACAGAGTGAGACTGGTCATTCCCACCAACCAACCTTAGAGAGTTTGCTCATTTCCTTCTTCATCTCTGACTTGGCAGTGCTGGATGTCTCCCAGACCCCGCCCTTCCTTCCTTCCTTAGCAATGAAAACCCTAATGGGGGCAGGAGGGTGGGCATTGCCGCCCTAAGCAATGAAAACCCTAATGGGAGGGGTGGGGAGCACTGTCTCCATAGCAGCAGAGGAGGCCATCATGGGACTGATGTTGGCCATGCCAATGGGATACTGTGTGCACTTCCAGGAAGGGTCCTTACAGCTGGGGGCGGGCATCACCTTTTTTGTACCATGGACCCGTGCTGCAGTCTGGTGAAGCCCATGGACCTCTTCTCAGAAAAAGATTTTGAAATACATAAAATAAAACACACAAGACTTCAAAGGAACAGATTATAATGAAATAGCATTATCAAAATGTAAAAAATAAAAGTGATATAATAAATACATAGAATTCTTTATCATCACATTAAAAAAAACCACCCTATTTTCCAGCAGAAACAATATTCTGAGATTTTTTTTTTTTTCATGTTGCAGCTCTCACAGGGCCTATGACTTCTATCGGCGATAAAGTCACCCATTCTGCTAACATGACTATGGTTTCTATGGTTTGCTGGTACTTTCATAATGGAAGGAAATGTAAATTTCAGTCAGTGGCTAGAGGAAAAAGTTGAATCCTACCTCTGGAAATGGAGGAATTCTCTCCTTTGCTCCCTCTTCCTTTCGGCTACCTGGGATGAGACCGGGATGGCTGGAGATAAAATAGCCATTTTGGACTAGGAGACAAGATGGAGGGAGTTCCGGTCTCTGACGAACAGGGAGCCACACACCAGCCCCAGCCTGCCTACTTCTGGAAAGACAGATGAATTTCTACCTCCTTAAGCTACAGTTGGCTTACTCTTTACTGTATAAAGCCACACGAACCTAATCTTGTGGTATCTCTAATACTTTCTTCCCAGGGCTAAGGTTCGAAACTGTTTGAACCTGATCTTTAACAACCTTCATACTTAACAGACATGCTCTTTCCTATTTACAAATAGGACTCCTCCAGAGCTACCCAATTAGCACAGTTCCTCTGTGGTTGACAATCGTATGGGGGGCAAATCCCCAAACCCCTCAAAACTCAGTGCCGCTCCAGCTCTGAAGCATGTCCTTTAGAGTGAGCACACGCCCAAACATCACATCATTAACCACAGCTCAGGAAGCTAAGAACTGCACAGCACATTCAGACCACGGACACACACACCTGACTTCACCCCACATCTCACAAAGTCCACACTCACACAGGAGCAAGCACAACGGTACCCCACTGATGTGCAGGTCCGAGAGTCACCCGGCATTGGCGGAGGAGACTCAGCAACTTACTAATTGTCATCAACTCTGGCACCGAGGAGGAAGGTAGCATGCTGCTCAGGAGGTCTCCCTGGCCAGGAGGACCAGCTTCCACACTGGGAAAAAGCAAACAGAAGGAAGTTACACTCGGCCACTCAAAATATACAACCTCACCCTTCCAAGAATTAGCAGGTACTCAGTGTTTTCAGGAGCAACCACCAGAAGGCACAGGAGGCAGCCCTTCAAAACCGCAGTCAGCCCTCTTCATTCGCGGACTCCCTCTTTGCAAATCTGCTTACTCGCTGACGCTGATTTGTGTTCCCAAAATC
>NW_024422760.1:0-6929 GCF_014898765.1 Herpailurus yagouaroundi | reverse complement strand
GGTCTGTGTCTCTCCCCTGCTCCAGAGTCCCCATTGGTTTCCCATCCCATACAGACAGCTCAAGGCATGCCCACCCTCTCAGCTCTCCTCTCCCACTGCCCCTGGCTCCCTCTTCCTACACCCCACTCGGCACCCTCTCACCCCAGGGCCTTTGCACTGGCTATCCCTCTGCTAGGAACAACCTTCCTCCGATATACTCATAGCTCCCTTCCTCACTGTAACAGGCCTCTATGCAAAAGTCCCCTCATCAGAGGCACCTGGGTGGCTCAGTCAGTAAAGCGTCCGACTTCGGCTCAGGTCATGATCTCACAGTTTGGGAGTTCGAGCCCCATGTCAGGCTCTGTGCTGACAGCTCAGAACCTGGAGCCTGCTTCGGATTCTGTGTCTCCTCTCTCTACCCCTCTGCTCATGCTCTGTCTCTCAAAAATGAATAAATATTAAAAAAAAAAATGGCTCATCAGAAGGGTATTCTGAATGAATCTTGGCAGGATTCTCGCTAAGAGTCGTGACCCCGAGGCTTTTCTTTCCAGGAAGCAACTTTATTCCTGCTGGCACCGCTCACTTGGGTTCGCACCCAAAGAACTGAGCCCCGAATGCCACGTGGCATAGTTTTTGATATGGTTTTTACTACTTTGTCTCCCGTATAGGTTAACACACAAACATGCAGTCTGATTAAGTAGTCTCATGTTACAAGGTCGTGAGGGATGTTGTCACATACGTGGATCACCAGGTTGCCTTGAGGTTTTTTTTCTTTTTTGTTTTCTTTCCCTAGGGAGGGACCCTACCACACAGTGGCTGCTCACCCACCCGTGGGGGGCACTCAGGACCGACCCCAGCGGGGTCTCCACCTGACTAGTGAACACAGGGTTGACATTTTTTGCAAGTCTGCGTGCTCCCAGCTTACAGCTCTTTCCCAGGCAGCTTTACTGATAACAAGGCTACCACTGTGATGTATGTCTCTGTGTCTAGAAGAGGTGACACCTAACCTGAGTCTTCAAAATGAACAGGCGCTCTTCAGGCCACAAGGCAGGAGGCAGAGGTGGTGGGGAGTGCTCCCAGCAGAAGGACCAGCAGGGAAAGTCTCGTGAGCACCGGGAAGCTAATGGGGAGCGGATGCCTGAGGCAGCTTGGTGCTGCTCAGAACAACCTGACGCCCTGACAGAGGGCGAGGGTCAAAGGCTAGTGCCAGCCCTGTCTGTCCAGTCCAGCAGCTGTGCTCTTCCAGATGCTGAATGCCACAAACGTTAGATTCTTGGCATGGGGGGCGGGGAGGCTGGGACGAGGGGGAAGGCAAACCCTTTACTGTGTCCCGTTAGTATATTTGGAATTTCTTCCATGCAAATGTATTCACATACAAATCACAATAGTTGTCTTTGGGGCACCCGGGTGGCTCATTGGGCTAAGCGGCTGACTCTTGATTTTGGCTCAAGTCATGATCTCGGGGTTCCTGGGTTCAAGCCCCATATTGGGCTCCACCCTGACCATGTAAAGCCTGCTTGGAATTCTCTCTCCCCCTCTCTCTCTGCCCCTCCCCTGCTTGCACATGTTCGCTCTCTTGCTCTCTCTCTCTCTCCCCCCCTCTCAAAACAAGTAAATAAAACTTAAAAAATAGTTGTCTTTAAAGTTAATATTGAAGATCCCTCAGAGGAGGGGGGCAAGAGGTGGAGGAAAAGGAATAACTGTGCCAGAACCCCCGGCATCCCGGCCATTACCGATCAGGCCCTCTCACAGCGAGGGGGGTGGGGGGGGGGGGTGCCACTCGCCCCTTTGTAGGACAGCAGTCCCCAGGTGCAGCCTGGGGCGTTCTCCAGCCTCACTGCTCTGGGGACTCACCACGTCCATGGGATGCCCGGCCCAGCAGCCCACCTCCACTCCTAAGTCAAACCTGGTAACTGCCCCTGGGATGCGACCACACACTGAGCTGCCCTCGGCTCTTCTGGTGGCACATTTCCAGCAGAGCTGACCTTTGGAATAAGTATAACCAGTGCCTTATCCCCTGAGCAGGAAGCCTGCTGAGCAGGAAGCCTGCTGAGCAGGAAGCCTGCTTTGGGTCAGCTCTGCATTGCAACAAACAGTTACATTACATAAGCTGCTGCCAGGCCCCACCCGGAGCCGACTGGAGAGCTCCTGACCAAAACTTATTCCTGGCTGAGGGGCCTATGAACCCCCACCCGTGAGCAAATTAGGAGTGTGCGTTGCTAAGGGAGCTGGCAGGAACACAACGGATCTGAGACTAGCAGGATGAAATCCCAAAAGGGGGTAAATCACGTTTGGCTCAAAAGAACCATGGGCACAGACATGCTACTGAGACCTGGGGAGGTGGTGGTAGTTCACGGCAGCCGCGGTTACGATGGTCAAGGAAGAGCTTCACGGGGAAGTGACCCCAGCCTAAAGCAAGAGGTCACCCTGAAAGAGAGACTCCTGGAAATGCCCCGGGGGACAGGCCAGCTACAGCCAAGTCACTGCCCCTCTCTGTAAAATGTGGTAACAGCGGCCCCGCCCTTATGGGAGTGCTTTGAAGGGTGAGTGCACATGGCAGGAGGACGGCAGGAAGAGCCCTCCAGACCCGGGGGGGGGGCGGGGAGGGGGGTTTGGGGCTCGGTGGACACCTCAGGAGACTTTGCATACAGCTGCCCTCCCCCTGGAGTGCCCTCAACCCCCTGCACCCACCCCTGAGCCCTTCCCTCCTGTCCGCCTGGACAGCAGCCCCCATCCTGAGGCAGCAGCAGGGAAACAGTCATGCAGGTCAGTTCCAGGCAGCCCCCCACATGAGGCCGGAGGCCTCTCCGTTTCTAGGTGAGGAAGGGATCTAGACTATTTGACCTGAGACTCTGATTAGGATTTCCCCCTCCGGTGGGGGGAGGGGGCGCCCATTCGAGGTGGGGGTGAGGGAAGGTCACTGTGCCGGTCACTTGGTGCCCACAGGCAACAAAGAATCCATCACCCCGCATGACCCCATTGCCTTCCTGGCCCCATGCAACCCTTCTTCATTTATTTCTGGGGTTTCTCACCATGGCTTCTTCCAAGAAATTCTCAACTTCTTGTGGGCAGGGTCCATGAAACAAGAACTCACAGAGGCTGAGCACACTGGCATAAGCGCTTTAGATTAATTTATTTAGTCCTCACCATGACAGACAGAGGATGCTGCATTTTAATGATGGGGAAACTGAGGCACAGAGCTTCTGAGTGGCAGAGCTGAACCTCCTTCACCTTTGCTCCCCAGCACCTAGAGCAGTGCCCAGCATGTGAGAGATGCTCAGTACATATACACATCAATAAAGAAGTGGAGCATGTCTACATTCCATCTGGAACATTCTAAGTACCAAGACAATGACTGAAGGTCTAGTAGGTAACATTCAGTGGGAAGTTTCCTCTTTCAAGAAACTCCCCCAACTTGTGTGGGCTGTACCAACCAGATTCACTCCTTGTGCTTAAGGGAGGGGGCAAGGGGCTCAGAGTGCAACCAGCCCAATGGCAGGTGTGCCCGCCCTCCCTGGCTGAAACCGAATCATCAAACTCTCAGCCAAGCAATCAGCTTGTCGGGCCTTGCAGCCGCCTCTGAATCATTACTACAGCACTCTTGGAGCTGCAGAATGTTGGAATTGTGTTGCCAGGCGACAAGCCAGACCTCCTCACTAGCACTGAGAACCCGGTCCAGTAATAGCTGGGGCAGAAAAGGACCAGCTCAACAAGGCCTACTGACTACCAAGGATGCGTTTCTCGGCCTCTGCCCTTGGCTCACTATCAAAAGTGAGGCGACATCAAAAGGAAACAATGGAGTGGATTATCGGGGCTTACCTTTCTCTACAACCTATCAGTCCCCACCCTCCCAAAAAAGGAAAAAGAAGGCCACAGTTAGGATTTCAATGCCGAGTAACGCTCCACGGAAAATTAATTATACCTCGTGAAAAGCAATGCCAAAGGAGAACTATTTTCTAATTAGCTGTATTAATTCCTTTTCAAAACAGGACCAGACACCTACACCTCCTCAGAAAGCCACTGGCAACCTATAACCATAGTCACGTTAGTTAACGGCAAACGCAACGTTCTGCACATGCCTGATGTTTTTCCACTAGAAAAGACCGCTGCTCCCACCGCCATCACCACCCCCACCTCACAGTTACAAAAGGGGCACAAGCGCCCCGCATCCAAAATTGAAACAGCAACAACCCACAGCTGCAGAAGGGAAGCTTTGCCCAGCAAGGCAGAGAAAGGGCCAGAGTGCCCCCTGGTGGCCACAGGGCTGCTCTTCCTGCAATCAGCGGGAATCAAGGCTGAGCCACTTTCTTTCAACTTCCAGCTCCCAAATAATCGTATATTCAAAGAAATAATTCAGGAGTAGAAACTCATTTTTACAGGCGAAGTGAAGGAATGTACGAAGGACATGAATACCAAGAAGTGCCAACTGAAGGAATTTTCAGTAAGTTAGGGAGCACCACGTTCTGAATGTATATGTCTCCACAGCTATCAGATCCAGCTATCTATTCCAGCACATTCCACACGTGTTTATTCTTATGCATCTACAGCCCTCCCTAAATCACCTTCATTGCGATGATGGAACTCAATGGCTCCCAAGGTCACGCCCAAGAACAAACGCTTTCTGGGAACCATCATTTCATTTGGGTTCATTTGGAATCTATCTTTCTCCTAAGTTTCATTCCCTGGGCCATGCAGGAGGCAAGTGGTTAAAAAAAGAAAAAGGTCTACAACAAAACCCGGATCCTGGAAAACGGCCCCACTGCCCCCATTTCCTGCCTTGGGGTTTCAGGCCCTCCAGACTGCCGCTGTCCCGGGCTGGACCACTCTCTGCTGTGGGGCCTCCTGTGCACAGGAGGAAACCAGCAGCATCCTGACCTCTATGCACTCGATGCCAATAGCATCCCCACCCCAGTGTGATGCCCCAAAATGTTTCCAGATATTGCCCGATGTCCTCTGGGGATGAAAGTACCCCCACTTGAGAACCACCGTCCTGACAATCACTTCCTTTCTCATGGCCCCCAGCCTCTCAGGGCACGTATGTTAATCTCCTCTTAACTAAGAAGGAAGATTCAGGAGTAAAACCGCATAAAGGGAACTTTAGGGGCCTGAGCTGCAGGGATGATTTCAGTAAAACAGGAAATCAGGCCTCTCCGTTTGCAGCTCAACAAGAAGGCCCAGATCCTACCTTCAGGATGATTAGCCAGGAATGTACCCTTTGAGGATGTTAATAACAGAGCTACCAGTTATTGAACACTTAATATAACTGGCACTCTTCCAAATATGTTTTTCCCAATTTTTCCTACCAAGGCACAATTTACATAAAGTATCTTCAGTATTTTTCATGTATGTATTCAGTAATCCTCACAACCCTATTCGACAAGTACTTCTAATAGCCCCAGTTTACAGGGGCTATGCCCTTACTATGCCACTACTAAGGCATAGACAGGCTAGACAACTTGCCCAAGCTCCCACTGCTGCTCCGTGCAGGGATGTGGGTAAGAACACAGCCAGCCTACCCCGTTGTAACATCAGAGCAGAATTATGACAGCAAGGGTAACACCACCACACCCACTAGGGCTGCTGCGGATACCATGTGCCATCACCACACACTGAGCACCTACATGTTTCTTACTTTCTTCCAAGGTCCGGAGCTTTTGAAGGAGAATAATGAAAGCAAAAGAATTCTCCCCAGGAAGAATCCACTTAGGAGCACAAACCCACAAATACAATTTTGCACACAGTGGCAAGGGCTTCTGCAGTCTGTGAAACTATCCACAGGCTTCCGGTGAAACATCAGACATAATATACTCCAGACTCCATGCTACACGTTTCATACAGCTTATTCAGAATCCTGTCAGCAGGTGGTATTTCACTTCTTTTGGAGCATTGGGAAACTAGTTCAGAAAAGGTAAAGCATTTGCCCAAGGTCACACAGCTCTTCAACAGCAGCACTGTGGTCAGCTTGGCCCCAGTGTTCTTTCCACCCCAAAAGGCTGCCTTCTCAACTCAATTCATCGGCAACCACCCACACCGGAACACTATAAAAATAAAGGATGCATAAAGTACAGAACGGATTTATATGTCTAAGCTTCCAGCAGCACTGGGGATAGAAACTTGGTAGTGACCATGTAAAAGGGGCTGCTGGTCACTCAGAATTAAAACCTAAAGGTGACATTTGCCTCTCACAAAGGTTAATTCACCTTCTACCAACTCTGTAAGACAGCGTCTTCTCAAAGCAGTCCACAGGCATCCGGGCACTCACGCAAATATCACCCTGCCTCTTTCCAAATGGCCATGCCTCCTACGTTGGCCAATACCTGGCCTAGAGTAGAAAAAGCTACGGGCCAAATATCAAGGTCAGTGTGTTTGTGCTTGCTAGCGTACCTAGCCAAAGGTCATGCAAAGTCAGCTCGGTGGTCAGCACATTTGCAAAGGAGACAGTCGGCACGGGGAGAATGACGAGGCCTACCTTTGACCGCAGAGCAACAAGCCCAACCAGACAAGATACTAGAAACATCCAGACTGCCACAACTTGGCTTTCATGGCTGCAAAGAAGAACACAGGATCGTGACTCCCTTCCCAGAATAAGATGGTGAGAAGGACAAGGAATCTTTGAGTGCAGTCTCCTCCATGTCAAAGCTGGGCAAACTGAGGCACAGAGAGGGACACAAGGGACCCACTACTATCAGAGTCAGTATCAGAACCAAGGTTTCCTGATTCTCAAGGTAGTGCTCCCTCTAGACCACCAGCTGTCTCCTCCCTGATGGGGGCAGGGGGTATCACTCGCCCCCGTGTGTAGCTAGCTCACAGTCCTGGGCTCATGCTGCAAGACCAAACTAGAGATGCAGGAGTGACAGGGGGACTGGCTTTCTGGTCATTCCTGCAGAACTCTTTCGAAAGTTTTCAGGCTTGTTAGAACTCAGATAAACACCAGTCCATTCCTTCATCCA
>NW_024422759.1:0-6926 GCF_014898765.1 Herpailurus yagouaroundi | reverse complement strand
GGTCTGTGTCTCTCCCCTGCTCCAGAGTCCCCATTGGTTTCCCATCCTATACAGACAGCTCAAGGCATGCCCACCCTCTCAGCTCTCCTCTCCCACTGCCCCTGGCTCCCTCTTCCTACACCCCACTCGGCACCCTCTCACCCCAGGGCCTTTGCACTGGCTATCCCTCTGCTAGGAACAACCTTCCTCCGATATACTCATAGCTCCCTTCCTCACTGTAACAGGCCTCTATGCAAAAGTCCCCTCATCAGAGGCACCTGGGTGGCTCAGTCAGTAAAGCGTCCGACTTCGGCTCAGGTCATGATCTCACAGTTTGGGAGTTCGAGCCCCATGTCAGGCTCTGTGCTGACAGCTCAGAACCTGGAGCCTGCTTCGGATTCTGTGTCTCCTCTCTCTACCCCTCTGCTCATGCTCTGTCTCTCAAAAATGAATAAATATTAAAAAAAAATGGCTCATCAGAAGGGTATTCTGAATGAATCTTGGCAGGATTCTCACTAAGAGTCGTGACCCCGAGGCTTTTCTTTCCAGGAAGCAACTTTATTCCTGCTGGCACTGCTCACTTGGGTTCGCACCCAAAGAACTGAGCCCCGAATGCCACGTGGCATAGTTTTTGATATGGTTTTTACTACTTTGTCTCCCGTATAGGTTAACACACAAACATGCAGTCTGATTAAGTAGTCTCATGTTACAAGGTCGTGAGGGATGTTGTCACATACGTGGATCACCAGGTTGCCTTGAGGTTTTTTTTCTTTTTTGTTTTCTTTCCCTAGGGAGGGACCCTACCACACAGTGGCTGCTCACCCACCCGTGGGGGCACTCAGGACCGACCCCAGCGGGGTCTCCACCTGACTAGTGAACACAGGGTTGACATTTTTTGCAAGTCTGCGTGCTCCCAGCTTACAGCTCTTTCCCAGGCAGCTTTACTGATAACAAGGCTACCACTGTGATGTATGTCTCTGTGTCTAGAAGAGGTGACACCTAACCTGAGTCTTCAAAATGAACAGGCGCTCTTCAGGCCACAAGGCAGGAGGCAGAGGCGGTGGGGAGTGCTCCCAGCAGAAGGACCAGCAGGGAAAGTCTCGTGAGCACCGGGAAGCTAATGGGGAGCGGATGCCTGAGGCAGCTTGGTGCTGCTCAGAACAACCTGACGCCCTGACAGAGGGCGAGGGTCAAAGGCTAGTGCCAGCCCTGTCTGTCCACTCCAGCAGCTGTGCTCTTCCAGATGCTGAATGCCACAAACGTTAGATTCTTGGCATGGGGGGCGGGGAGGCTGGGACGAGGGGGAAGGCAAACCCTTTACTGTGTCCCGTTAGTATATTTGGAATTTCTTCCATGCAAATGTATTCACATACAAATCACAATAGTTGTCTTGGGGCACCCGGGTGGCTCATTGGGCTAAGCGGCTGACTCTTGATTTTGGCTCAAGTCATGATCTCGGGGTTCCTGGGTTCAAGCCCCATATTGGGCTCCACCCTGACCATGTAAAGCCTGCTTGGAATTCTCTCTCCCCCTCTCTCTCTGCCCCTCCCCTGCTTGCACATGTTCGCTCTCTTGCTCTCTCTCTCTCTCCCCCCCTCTCAAAACAAGTAAATAAAACTTAAAAAATAGTTGTCTTTAAAGTTAATATTGAAGATCCCTCAGAGGAGGGGGGCAAGAGGTGGAGGAAAAGGAATAACTGTGCCAGAACCCCCGGCATCCCGGCCATTACCGATCAGGCCCTCTCACAGCGAGGGGGGTGGGGGGGGGGGGTGCCACTCGCCCCTTTGTAGGACAGCAGTCCCCAGGTGCAGCCTGGGGCGTTCTCCAGCCTCACTGCTCTGGGGACTCACCACGTCCATGGGATGCCCGGCCCAGCAGCCCACCTCCACTCCTAAGTCAAACCTGGTAACTGCCCCTGGGATGCGACCACACACTGAGCTGCCCTCGGCTCTTCTGGTGGCACATTTCCAGCAGAGCTGACCTTTGGAATAAGTATAACCAGTGCCTTATCCCCTGAGCAGGAAGCCTGCTGAGCAGGAAGCCTGCTGAGCAGGAAGCCTGCTTTGGGTCAGCTCTGCATTGCAACAAACAGTTACATTACATAAGCTGCTGCCAGGCCCCACCCGGAGCCGACTGGAGAGCTCCTGACCAAAACTTATTCCTGGCTGAGGGGCCTATGAACCCCCACCCGTGAGCAAATTAGGAGTGTGCGTTGCTAAGGGAGCTGGCAGGAACACAACGGATCTGAGACTAGCAGGATGAAATCCCAAAAGGGGGTAAATCACGTTTGGCTCAAAAGAACCACGGGCACAGACATGCTACTGAGACCTGGGGAGGTGGTGGTAGTTCACGGCAGCCGCGGTTACGATGGTCAAGGAAGAGCTTCACGGGGAAGTGACCCCAGCCTAAAGCAAGAGGTCACCCTGAAAGAGAGACTCCTGGAAATGCCCCGGGGGACAGGCCAGCTACAGCCAAGTCACTGCCCCTCTCTGTAAAATGTGGTAACAGCGGCCCCGCCCTTATGGGAGTGCTTTGAAGGGTGAGTGCACATGGCAGGAGGACGGCAGGAAGAGCCCTCCAGACCCGGGGGGGGGGCGGGGAGGGGGGTTTGGGGCTCGGTGGACACCTCAGGAGACTTTGCATACAGCTGCCCTCCCCCTGGAGTGCCCTCAACCCCCTGCACCCACCCCTGAGCCCTTCCCTCCTGTCCGCCTGGACAGCAGCCCCCATCCTGAGGCAGCAGCAGGGAAACAGTCATGCAGGTCAGTTCCAGGCAGCCCCCCACATGAGGCCGGAGGCCTCTCCGTTTCTAGGTGAGGAAGGGATCTAGACTATTTGACCTGAGACTCTGATTAGGATTTCCCCCTCCGGTGGGGGGAGGGGGCGCCCATTCGAGGTGGGGGTGAGGGAAGGTCACTGTGCCGGTCACTTGGTGCCCACAGGCAACAAAGAATCCATCACCCCGCATGACCCCAGTGCCTTCCTGGCCCCATGCAACCCTTCTTCATTTATTTCTGGGGTTTCTCACCATGGCTTCTTCCAAGAAATTCTCAACTTCTTGTGGGCAGGGTCCATGTAACAAGAACTCACAGATGCTGAGCACACTGGCATAAGCGCTTTAGATTAATTTATTTAGTCCTCACCATGACAGACAGAGGATTCTGCATTTTAATGATGGGGAAACTGAGGCACAGAGCTTCTGAGTGGCAGAGCTGAACCTCCTTCACCTTTGCTCCCCAGCACCTAGAGCAGTGCCCAGCATGTGAGAGATGCTCAGTACATATACACATCAATAAAGAAGTGGAGCATGTCTACATTCCATCTGGAACATTCTAAGTACCAAGACAATGACTGAAGGTCTAGTAGGTAACATTCAGTGGGAAGTTTCCTCTTTCGAGAAACTCCCCCAACTTGTGTGGGCTGTACCAACCAGATTCACTCCTTGTGCTTAAGGGAGGGGGCAAGGGGCTCAGAGTGCAACCAGCCCAATGGCAGGTGTGCCCGCCCTCCCTGGCTGAAACCGAATCATCAAACTCTCAGCCAAGCAATCAGCTTGTCGGGCCTTGCAGCCGCCTCTGAATCATTACTACAGCACTCTTGGAGCTGCAAAATGTTTGGAATTGTGTTGCCAGGCGACAAGCCAGACCTCCTCACTAGCACTGAGAACCCGGTCCAGTAATAGCTGGGGCAGAAAAGGACCAGCTCAACAAGGCCTACTGACTACCAAGGATGCGTTTCTCGGCCTCTGCCCTTGGCTCACTATCAAAAGTGAGGCGACATCAAAAGGAAACAATGGAGTGGATTATCGGGGCTTACCTTTCTCTACAACCTATCAGTCCCCACCCTCCCAAAAAAGGAAAAAGAAGGCCACAGTTAGGATTTCAATGCCGAGTAACGCTCCACGGAAAATTAATTATACCTCGTGAAAAGCAATGCCAAAGGAGAACTATTTTCTAATTAGCTGTATTAATTCCTTTTCAAAACAGGACCAGACACCTACACCTCCTCAGAAAGCCACTGGCAACCTATAACCATAGTCACGTTAGTTAACGGCAAACGCAACGTTCTGCACATGCCTGATGTTTTTCCACTAGAAAAGACCGCTGCTCCCACCGCCATCACCACCCCCACCTCACAGTTACAAAAGGGGCACAAGCGCCCCGCATCCAAAATTGAAACAGCAACAACCCACAGCTGCAGAAGGGAAGCTTTGCCCAGCAAGGCAGAGAAAGGGCCAGAGTGCCCCCTGGTGGCCACAGGGCTGCTCTTCCTGCAATCAGCGGGAATCAAGGCTGAGCCACTTTCTTTCAACTTCCAGCTCCCAAATAATCGTATATTCAAAGAAATAATTCAGGAGTAGAAACTCATTTTTACAGGCGAAGTGAAGGAATGTACGAAGGACATGAATACCAAGAAGTGCCAACTGAAGGAATTTTCAGTAAGTTAGGGAGCACCACGTTCTGAATGTATATGTCTCCACAGCTATCAGATCCAGCTATCTATTCCAGCACATTCCACACGTGTTTATTCTTATGCATCTACAGCCCTCCCTAAATCACCTTCATTGCGATGATGGAACTCAATGGCTCCCAAGGTCACGCCCAAGAACAAACGCTTTCTGGGAACCATCATTTCATTTGGGTTCATTTGGAATCTATCTTTCTCCTAAGTTTCATTCCCTGGGCCATGCAGGAGGCAAGTGGTTAAAAAAAGAAAAAGGTCTACAACAAAACCCGGATCCTGGAAAACGGCCCCACTGCCCCCATTTCCTGCCTTGGGGTTTCAGGCCCTCCAGACTGCCGCTGTCCCGGGCTGGACCACTCTCTGCTGTGGGGCCTCCTGTGCACAGGAGGAAACCAGCAGCATCCTGACCTCTATGCACTCGATGCCAATAGCATCCCCACCCCAGTGTGATGCCCCAAAATGTTTCCAGATATTGCCCGATGTCCTCTGGGGATGAAAGTACCCCCACTTGAGAACCACCGTCCTGACAATCACTTCCTTTCTCATGGCCCCCAGCCTCTCAGGGCACGTATGTTAATCTCCTCTTAACTAAGAAGGAAGATTCAGGAGTAAAACCGCATAAAGGGAACTTTAGGGGCCTGAGCTGCAGGGATGATTTCAGTAAAACAGGAAATCAGGCCTCTCCGTTTGCAGCTCAACAAGAAGGCCCAGATCCTACCTTCAGGATGATTAGCCAGGAATGTTCCCTTTGAGGATGTTAATAACAGAGCTACCAGTTATTGAACACTTAATATAACTGGCACTCTTCCAAATATGTTTTTCCCAATTTTTCCTACCAAGGCACAATTTACATAAAGTATCTTCAGTATTTTTCATGTATGTATTCAGTAATCCTCACAACCCTATTCGACAAGTACTTCTAATAGCCCCAGTTTACAGGGGCTATGCCCTTACTATGCCACTACTAAGGCATAGACAGGCTAGACAACTTGCCCAAGCTCCCACTGCTGCTCCGTGCAGGGATGTGGGTAAGAACACAGCCAGCCTACCCCGTTGTAACATCAGAGCAGAATTATGACAGCAAGGGTAACACCACCACACCCACTAGGGCTGCTGCGGATACCATGTGCCATCACCACACACTGAGCACCTACATGTTTCTTACTTTCTTCCAAGGTCCGGAGCTTTTGAAGGAGAATAATGAAAGCAAAAGAATTCTCCCCAGGAAGAATCCACTTAGGAGCACAAACCCACAAATACAATTTTGCCCACAGTGGCAAGGGCTTCTGCAGTCTGTGAAACTATCCACAGGCTTCCGGTGAAACATCAGACATAATATACTCCAGACTCCATGCTACACGTTTCATACAGCTTATTCAGAATCCTGTAAGCAGGTGGTATTTCACTTCTTTTGGGGCATTGGGAAACTAGTTCAGAAAAGGTAAAGCATTTGCCCAAGGTCACACAGGTCTTCAACAGCAGCACTGTGGTCAGCTTGGCCCCAGTGTTCTTTCCACCCCAAAAGGCTGCCTTCTCAACTCAATTCATCGGCAACCACCCACACCGGAACACTATAAAAATAAAGGATGCATAAAGTACAGAACGGATTTATATGTCTAAGCTTCCAGCAGCACTGGGGATAGAAACTTGGTAGTGACCATGTAAAAGGGGCTGCTGGTCACTCAGAATTAAAACCTAAAGGTGACGTTTGCCTCTCACAAAGGTTAATTCACCTTCTACCAACTCTGTAAGACAGCGTCTTCTCAAAGCAGTCCACAGGCATCCGGGCACTCACGCAAATATCACCCTGCCTCTTTCCAAATGGCCATGCCTCCTACGTTGGCCAATACCTGGCCTAGAGTAGAAAAAGCTACGGGCCAAATATCAAGGTCAGTGTGTTTGTGCTTGCTAGCGTACCTAGCCAAAGGTCATGCAAAGTCAGCTCGGTGGTCAGCACATTTGCAAAGGAGACAGTCGGCACGGGGAGAATGACGAGGCCTACCTTTGACCGCAGAGCAACAAGCCCAACCAGACAAGATACTAGAAACATCCAGACTGCCACAACTTGGCTTTCATGGCTGCAAAGAAGAACACAGGATCGTGACTCCCTTCCCAGAATAAGATGGTGAGAAGGACAAGGAATCTTTGAGTGCAGTCTCCTCCATGTCAAAGCTGGGCAAACTGAGGCACAGAGAGGGACACAAGGGACCCACTACTATCAGAGTCAGTATCAGAACCAAGGTTTCCTGATTCTCAAGGTAGTGCTCCCTCTAGACCACCAGCTGTCTCCTCCCTGATGGGGGCAGGGGGTATCACTCGCCCCCGTGTGTAGCTAGCTCACAGTCCTGGGCTCATGCTGCAAGACCAAACTAGAGATGCAGGAGTGACAGGGGGACTGGCTTTCTGGTCATTCCTGCAGAACTCTTTCGAAAGTTTTCAGGCTTGTTAGAACTCAGATAAACACCAGTCCATTCCTTCATCCA
>NW_024422758.1:0-7289 GCF_014898765.1 Herpailurus yagouaroundi | reverse complement strand
CATCCTACTCCTGGGATCCTAGGTGTTGAGTGTTCTTGACTCTCCATTGCATGACTTACTGATTTTGCGACTCTCCTTTTGCACAGATCTGGAAATCCTTCACTTTTTCTGTGAACTTAAGCAGGTGATCCAACTTGCTTGCTCTGATACGTTCCTCAATGTCCTGGTGACCTATCTCACAAGTGGACTTCTGGGTGTTGTTCCAATCGCTGGTATCCTGTATTCTTACTCTAAGATTGTAGCCTCCATTTTGAGAATTTCATCAATGAGTGGCAAGTAGAAAGCATTTTCCACGTGTGGGTCTCACCTCTCAGTGGTCTCTTTGTTCTATGCTACAGGCCTTGGGGTGTATCTGAGTTCTGCTGCTGCACAAAACTCCAGGACAAGTGCCATAGCCTCAGTCATGTGCACGGTGGTGACGCCCATGCTGAACCCCTTCATCTATGGCCTGAGGAACAGAGACATCAAACAAGCCCTGAGAAAGCTCTTTGGCAGAGGGACATTGTCTGCATGTAGGATTCTTTGCTTTAAGATAAAGACTTGAGCAACAGGGCTCAAAACCCTGGAATATGTAGATCATGATGTTTGTATCAGTTCATAGAATGACAGTCTGCAGTTTATCTTTCCACAGTACTTGGGTTCTTTAACTTTTCATTCATAATCAGCAACTATTTCTTCTGCATTTCTTTATAAAATTTTAGATCTCTCATTAAATTCCATTGCATGGATTTTCAGCAGCAAATAAATAATATAGGAAATTGAATACTTATAATGTGATAGAAAGACCCAGAGGAATAAATGTGGAATCTGTCCTCTCTGAGATGAAAGCAGCTATTCATTAGAGTATTCTGCTTTGGGAGAAAAATCATTTAAGTTATCAGAGAGTATACACCAGTTTTTGAGGTTTATGTCAGTCTATCCTGGAAAGAGATCACATCTGCATCAGCAGAGGCCTGGAACCCCATGTGATGACATTCACAATACTCCGCATTCACTATGCAGTCTCTAATTTTCCCTTGCACAGTCCAAAACATCCATGAAGTGTGTAGGTAATAGAAATTACAACTCCTGGTTTTTCAGGCATCAATGGTATCACTCTTGGTGGTTATCCCAGGGATGCGTTATGGCTTTTCTTTTAGTATTTTGGCAGGTAGAAGCAACACTGTCTGGCGATTTCCCTCAGCACCTCCTACCGTAATAGCCCTTTTACAGATCACAAAAGCAGTATGGATATTCTGCCTATTTCCAGCCAAATTTTTGTAGCAAGCATCTCAGAAATCAGGTACTAATAGCAGGATATGATTATGGACCTAACCCGTGCTTTATGAGACAGAGTAAGACAGATGTCTCATCATCACCTGCTCCCGGAAGCCACCACTTTGGTTTGTAAAAGTTCACAGGTCCTTTTGCACACTAGTATTCAAATAAATGTTTAGGGAGCTCTCGCTCAAAAGCAAAGAGAAAACAAAAGAGGAGAAGTAAGAAGAGAGAAGAAAATAAGAAAAATCGGATAAAGAAGAGAGCTTGCTTGTAGCATTTCCCAATTTCCATGGTATAATTACCCTCATCTTGCCCAGTTTCAAGCTACCAATTTTAGTTCAGACCACAGTCCTCATGAACCATCATAAGCTGGCTAGCAATATCACTTCCAAGCTTTTGGGTTGGGTTTGGAGGAAAACGTAAAGCATTTGTTGTCATTTTAAAGTCTTCACTCTGGGGCAACTGGTTCCATCAATTGAGGATCTGAGTCAGTAAAGTGTCTCAGATCTGAGGATCAAGTAGACATTATGACTCTTCATTGCGATGATTGAGGTCAAGTTTTCTTCATGAGAACTGGAGGGCTTCTAAATTTTTAATTTTTTTGGACTACTCAAATTTGATGAATTCTTATTGAGCTGCCCATCATTTTTGTTTCATGAAGACACCATGATGAATTTGCCATTTACAGAAATCCCCGTAGCTTAACCAATTTGGATGAGAATGATTAGCTCTTACATGCACTATGAATACCATACCTTAGATGGTTTGGGACTGCTGACATGGCCTCTGGCAGTTCAGAAAGGGCTGAACACAGGAGAAGGGATTTTATATTCAGCATGTCCATGGTAAGTCTGTCATGCGGGGCAGAAGCTCTGTAGAGCTTGTCAAGGAAGACATTACAGCCCTCAGCAAGGTATTTCTCAATGACCTTACGAATTTTATGTTCTCTGAACCCTTATTTTGGGTACACTTTGTGGTTGACGTATTGAATCACACAAGATAAACCCATCACATCACCCTTGTCTCCCTGTACTTTGGATTCCTTCCTCGACATCATATTAACCTATTTATGGCACTGAAATTCTTTTAGAGCATGTCACTATTTTTTTTCTCATGGTAAAATACATATAAAATTTATTATTTCAAACATTTTGAAATATATTTATGTGGCATTAAGTACTTTCTCACCATTGTGCAATCACCACCTCTATCCATCTCCAGGACTTTCTCATGGTCTCAGACCTAACCTTTGTCCCTATGAAATATTAACTCCCCATTGTCCCTCTACCCAGTCCTTGTCTCCCACCATCCTAAATTCTCTCTAAAGCTGAGTACTTTAGTACCTCATATAGATGTAATTGTATAATATCAGTCCTTTTGTGTCTGGCTACATTCACTTAGCATTGTGTTTGCACAGTTCATCCATGTTGTAGCCTGTGTCAGAATTCCATTCATTTTAAAGGCCGAATGATGTTCCACTCTATGTGCTCACCCCGCTTTGCTCATTCATGAGTTTGTTGATGGACATTCAGGTTGTTTCTGCATTTTGGCTACTGTAAGTAGAGCCATATGAACAGCGGTGTACAAAAATATTTTCTATTCACTGCTTTACCTTTTTCTTGAGGCATATAAGTGGATATATAACCAGATGTGAAACTACTGGCTCAAGTAATATTTCTACATTTATATTTTGACGAACTGGCACACTGTTTCCTCCAGCAGCTGTGCCACATTTTAGTTATTTATCAGCAAAGCACCACAGGGTTCCAATTTCTCCGTATCCTCCCCAACACATGGTTTCTGGGTTAGTATTTAGAACAGCCATCCTATGGCTTCCCTGGGGAATTCTACCAGACATTTAAAGCAGAGTTAATACCTATCCTTCTCAAGCTATTCCAAAAAACAGAAAGGGAAGGAAAACTTCCAGACTCATTCTATGAAGCCATTATTACTTTGATTCCTAAACCAGACAGAGACCCAGTAAAAAAAGAGAACTACAGGCCAATATCCCTGATGAATATGGATGCAAAAATCCTCAATAAGATACTAGCAAATCGAATTCAACAACATATAAAAAGAATTATTCACCATGATCAAGTGGGATTCATTCCTGGGATGCAGGGCTGGTTCAACATTCGCACATCAATCAACATGATACATCACATTAATAAAAGAAAAGATAAGAACCATATGATCCTGTCAACTGATGCAGAAAAAGCATTTGACAAAATTCAGCATCTTTCTTAATAAAAACCCTCGAGAAAGTCGGGATAGAAGGAACATACTTAAAGATCATAAAAGCCATTTATGAAAAGCCCACAGCTAATATCATCCTCAATGGGGAAAAACTGAGAGCTTTCCCCCTGAGATCAGGAACACGACAGGGATGTCCACTCTTACCGCTGTTGTTTAACATAGTGTTGGAAGTGCTAGCATCAGCAATCAGACAACAAAAGGAAATCAAAGGCATCAAAATTGACAAAGATGAAGTTAAGCTTTCACTTTTTGCAGATGACATGATATTATACATGGAAAATCTGATAGACTCCACCAAAAGTCTGCTAGAACTGATGCATGAATTCAGCAAAGTTGCAGGATACAAAATCAATGTACAGAAATCAGTTGATTCTTATGCACTAATAATGAAGCAACATAAAGACAAATAAAGAAACAACAGAATTGGAGGGTTACTTTTTTCTCCAAATCGTCACCAACAGAAATTGTTTCTTTTATTATTATTATTATTTTTAATTTTTTTTCAACGTTTATTTTATTTTTGGGACAGAGAGAGACAGAGCATGAACGGGGGAGGGGCAGAGAGAGAGGGAGACACAGAATCGGAAACAGGCTCCAGGCTCCGAGCCATCAGCCCAGAGCCCGACGCGGGGCTCGAACTCACGGACCGCGAGATCGTGACCTGGCTGAAGTCGGACGCTTAACTGACTGTGCCACCCAGGCGCCCCTGTTTCTTTTATTTTTTAAACATCTTTTTATTATTTTTATTAAAAAAATTTTTTTTAACATTTATTTATTATTGAGAGACAGAGAGACACAGAGCATGAGCGGGGGAGGGGTAGAGAGAGGGGGAGACACAGAATCCGAAGCAGGCTCCAGGCTCTAAGCTGTCAGCACAGAGCCCGACGTGGGGCTCGGATTCACAAACTGTGAGATCATAACACGAGCTGAAGTTGGTTGCTTAACCGACTGAGCCACCCAGGCGCCCTTAAATATCTTTTTAAAAAAGTTTTTATTATGGAAGTGTTGAATCACCTGAATCTAATATTACATTGTATGTTATGTAACTGGGATTTAAATAAAAGCATAGCTGTTTTTAAATTGAGTTATTTGGGATTTTTTTTTTTTTTTTTTTGGAGTTTTTGAAATTTTTTTCCATTTGGATTTTAATTTTGGATATTAATCTATTATCAGGCATGTGATTTGCCAATCTTTCCCCATTTTGTGGTGTGGCTTTTCACTTGGAAAATAGTGCCCTTCGATGCAGAAATATTGTTCATTTTGCCAAAGTAAATTTTTCTCTAGTTGCCTGTGTCTTTGGTGTTATATCCAGGAAATCTTTGTCAAATCCAGTGGCATATAGACGTACCTCTGTATTTTCCTCTAAGTGCTTACAGTTTTATTTCTTATACTTCAGTCTGTGATCCATTTGGAGTCATGTTGGTAGATGTAGATGAAAGGGCCAGCTTCGTCTTTAAGCATGTGGACATCCAGGTTTTCCATCACCATTTCTTGGAAAGGCTGTCCATTCTGCCACTCTTGCCAAAAATCATTCAGTCATAATATTTGCGTTTATTTCTGGGCTCCCTCCTATTCCGTTGAGTTATAGTTCTGTTTTTGTTGTTGTTGAAAAAAGATCAGTTTGAAATTAGAATGAGGTAATTCTGAAAATCGTATTTTCACCCTTCCCCAGCCATTGTTTTTATTGAAGTATAATTTACATTTAGTGTTATATTAATTTGACGTGTACAATGTAATGTTTAACAATTCTATACAGTGTTGAGATCTCATGGAGATTAGTGTACTCTTAATATCCTTTATCTATCTCACCCATCCCCACCCACATTCCCTCTGGCAGCCACCTTTTTGTTCTCTGTGTTTAAGAGTCTGATTTTTTTCTCTGTCTTTTCCTTGTTTGTTCCTTTTTAAATTTATTAAATTCCACATATGAGTGTCATCACATGGTATTTGTCTTTCTCTGACTGGCTCATTTCATTCAGCACTATACCCTCTAGGTCCATCCAAGTTGCAAACTTACACAATATTTAAATGTTACCTTTTTGCCATTTAAAAATGTCCACTTATTCTCTATTTTTTCATCTACAGTGTTCTTTGACTCTTGTAGTAACAAGGGTCTGTGTCTAACATGATTGCATGATGAGTTTTCCACAAGGAGAACTTGATCCTGACATCGCATCATGAAATCCACACTGAAACTCCACTGTTTTCATAAGTACGTGTCGAACCTGTAGCTAAAATATCAGCATCTCGGGGCACCTGGGTGGCGCAGTCGGTTAAGCGTCCGACTTCAGCCAGGTCACGATCTCGCGGTCTGTGAGTTCGAGCCCCGCGTCAGGCTCTGGGCTGATGGCTCAGAGCTTGGAGCCTGTTTCCGATTCTGTGTCTCCCTCTCTCTCTCTGCCCCTCCCCCGTTCATGCTCTGTCTCTCTCTGTCCCAAATATAAATAAACGTTGAAAAAAAAATTAAAAAAAAAATCAGCATCTCTGTTCTCTGCAGGCTAACTGCTCAGGGTCATGTTTGAATTGTCATACTTGCCCCCTGATTATAGGCCAGCAAATATGAAGTATTTCCCACATTGGCTGCCCAGATACTTCCTCTTGGAGTGCCTTATCCCTTTCTCCCTCCTCAAGAGTTGGGACAAAGAGAAGCTTCTTTGTGTGGCCTTCACTCAACTCTTCTGGAAATGTTGACTAGGGTTGTATTCTTTTTCTGATGTGTCAGTGCCCCTTCAGGGTAGTGCATTCATGTATTTTTCATTTTATTTTTAAATTTGTGTTTTAGGTAGATAGCATACAGTGAAATATTAGTTTTGGGAGGAGAGTTCAGTAATTCATCACTTACATACAATACCCAGTGCTCATCACAAGTGCCCTCCTTAACACCCAACACTCATCTAGCCCATCTCCCTCCCACCTTTCTCCATCTGTCTATCATTAAGAGTCTCTTATGGTTTCTTTCCCTCTCTCCTCTTTCACCCTTCATATATGTTCATTTGTTTTGTTAATTCACTTCCAATATGAGTGAAATCATATGGTATTTGTCCTCTGATTGACTTAATCTCAGTTAGCATGATACATTCTAGCTCCATCCATGTCATGGCAAATGGCACAATTGCATTTATTTTTATGTCTCTTGCCCTGTTGAGACTGTGAGCCCCTCAAGGTAAGGGACCATTCTCACACTTTTCTTCCTTCCCACCACATTGCTTAGTGCCTACTATATCACAAATGCTAATGAGGGGGTTAGAGGATGCCCAAAGAAGCAAATGGTTGAGTGATGTTAAATAGATATTGCCCACGTTGAAGGAGAATGAGAAGCAGGAAAAAGGAGAATCACTGTGGGGGCTGGGGGCTGCATTGATGGTGAGCCAAAAGAACAGGTATGGATGGAAGAAAGAAGAGATTAAGGGGACACAGAATTCTCCAAAACCAGAATTGAATAGTTACTATGGGAGACTCTGACTTACTAGTGAGAACCTGTAAAGACAGGGCAACTTCTTCTGGGATAAGAGAGTTAAATGTGATAAGAGACAATCCGGGAATGCCAAGTCTGTGTCCCAATACCAACAGTGGGACAAGTTTGCTTTCTGTTTTTCTCTCCTAGCTCTAGAGACCCAAGTCTCATAAAGGGAGGAGAGACAACAGAATATTTCATTAATGAGACTCATGGGAATTTATTCCCTACGGCTACAGAAATTAAAATGCCTTTCTGCACCAATGGAGTCAACTCTTGTAACCTCAGGTGATATGAGCACATAGCTGTGTTCTAGAGC
>NW_024422757.1:0-20247 GCF_014898765.1 Herpailurus yagouaroundi | reverse complement strand
CTTAGGCTGTTTCCATTATTTGGCTACTGTAAGTGATAGTGCTAAAACCATAAAGCTGCATTTATCCCTTTGAATGAATGTTTTTGTATTTTGGGGGTAATGACCCAGCAGTGCTATTACTGGATTGTAAGGTACCTCTGTTTTTTTTCCTTCCATGATTTTATTTAAATTCAAGTTAGCTACCATAGAGTGTACAATTGGTTTCAGGAGTCGAATTCAGGGATTTGTTGCCTGCATAGAATACATGGTGCTCATCACAACAAGTGCCTCCCTTAATGCCCATCCCCCATCTAGTCTCTCCCCCATCCACCTCTTTTCCAGCAACTCTCACTTTGTTCTCTGTGGTTACCAGTCTCTTATGGTTTGCCTCCTCCCTGTTTTTATCTTAGGGTATTTTTTTCCCTTACTCTAAACTTGTCTGTTCTGTTTCTTAAATTCCACATATGAGTGTAATCATATGATACTTGTCTTTCTCTGACTGACTCATTTTAGTTAGCATAATACTCTAGTTCCATCCACGTCATTTCAAATGGCAAGATTTTATTCTTTTTGATGCTAAAGCAACAAGGGTCATTCTATTTTTATCTTTTGGAGGAAGTTTCATACTGTTTCCTACAGTGACTATACCAGTTTGTATTCCCCCCAGCAGTGCAAGAGGGTTCCCCTTTCTCCACATCCTCACCAACAGTTTTTATTTAATATATATTTTTCAGAAGTTTTATTATGGAAGTGTGGATTCATTGTATGGTACACCTGAAACTAATAGGACACTGTGTGTTAACTGGAATTTAAAGAAAAGTTTTGCCTTTTTTCCCTTAACTTTAGAGAGAGAGAGTATGAGCAAGTGGGAGTGAGGGGTAAGGGAGAGAGAGAATCCCAAGAAGCTTCCACGGTAGGTGCAGAACCTGACTTGGGGCTCAGTGCAGCAACTCTGGGATCATGAACCAAACTGATGTCAAGAGTCAGATGCTCAATCAACTGAGACACACAGATGCGTCAGTACTTCCTTTCTAAAATTGAGTTGTTTGTTTTTTAAAAAGAATTCTTGGGGGGTGGGAGGGAGGAGAGGGTGGGTGATGGGTATTGAGGAGGGCGCCTTTTGGGATGAGCACTGGGTGTTGTATGGAAACCAATTTGACAATAAATTTCATATATAAATTTAAAAAAAAGTAAAAAAAAATAAAAAAGAATTCTTGAAATTCTGTACATACTTTGATATTAATCTATTATCAGGTGTGTGATTCACCAGTAGTTTCTCCATTTTGTGGGTTACCTTTTCATTTGGAAATAGTGCCCTTCAGTGCACAAATATTCTTTTTTTTTAAATTTTTTTTCAACGTTTTTATTTATTTTTGGGACAGAGAGAGACAGAGCATGAACGGGGGAGGGGCAGAGAGAGAGGGAGACACAGAATCGGAAACAGGCTCCAGGCTCCGAGCCATCAGCCCAGAGCCTGACGCGGGGCTCGAACTCACGGACCGCGAGATCGTGACCTGGCTGAAGTCAGACGCTTAACCGACTGCGCCACCCAGGCGCCCCAAAATATTCTTGATTTTGGTGGCATAATTTTTTCTCTAGTTGCCTGTGTCTCTGGTGTTATATCCAAGGAATCTTTGTCAAATCCAGAGTCATAACGAGGTACCTTTATGTTTTCTTCTACGTGTTTATTTACAGTTTTATTTCTTATGTTTAGATCTGTGATCCATTTGGAGTCATGTTTGTAGATGGTAGAGCGAAGGGTCATTTCCATCTTTTTGAATGTGTATGTCCAGGTTCACATCACAATTGCTTGGAAAGAGTGTCTATTTACCATTGAAGTGTACTGGCAGTCTTGTCAAAAATCATTCACTTATAGCTATGAGGATTTATTTCTGGGCTTTCTCCTATCCCATTGAGTTATATCTTTGTTTTTATTGTTGCTGTGAAAGCTGGTCATTTAAAAATTAAATTGTGGTAACTCTGAATATTTTATTTCTCTCCTCCCAACCATGATTTTTATTGAAGTATACTTTAAAGAGTTGTATTAGTTTCAGTGTAAAATGTAATGCATCAACAATTCTATGCACTATTAAGTGCTCATGGAGATAAATGTACCCTTAGTTCCCTTTATCTATCTCACCCAACCATGGCCACATTTTCTCTGACAACCACCAGTTTGTTCTCCGTGTTAAAAGTCTGGTTTTTTGTTTCTTCTTTTTTCCATGTTTGTTCATTTGTTTTGTTTCTTAAATTCCACATAGGAGTGCAATCAAATGGTGTTTGTCTTTCTCTAACGGACTCATTTCCCTGAGCACTATACCCTCTAGGTCCCTCCAAGTTGCAAACTTACATAATTTTTATTATTATTATTATTATTTTGCTCTTCAAAGGGGTCCATTGATTCCCTATTTTTCCATCTACAGTTTTCTTAGACTATTGTAGTAGCAACAGTCCGTGTCTACCATTGTCTCAGGATGAGTTTTCCACAGGGAGAGCTTGATCCTGGACATCCCGTCGTGAGATCTGCACTGACATTCAGATATTTTCCTAAATTCGCGTCAAGCTGACAGCCAAAACATCTGCATCTCTGCTCTCTGAACGCTAACTGCTCAGGGTCATGTTTGAAATGTCATACTCGCCCCCTGATGACTGGTCATCAAGTATGAAGTACTTCCCACATTGGCTGCCCAGATACTTCCTGTTGGAGTGCTCTTACCCCTTCACCCACACCAAGACTCGGGACAATTAGTAGGTTGTTTGTGCAGTCTTCACTCATCTCCCCTGGAAGAGGTGACCTGTGTTTGTATTCTCTTCATCAGGTGTCAGTGTCTCTTCAGGTTAGCACATTCATTTATTTTTACGTCCTTGCTCTGTGGAGACTGTGAACTCCTCAAGAGAAGGGACCATTCTTACACCTTTCTTCCTTCCTGGGATGTAGTTTAGTGCCTACTGTAAAACAACTGCTAATGAAGTGTTAGTAAGATGCTTGAAGAAGCAAATGGTTGAGTGATGTTAAACAGACATTGCCTACATTGAAGGAGAAAAGAAGAAAGCTGTGGAGGCTGGGAGTTCCACGATTGTGAGCCAACAGAATGAGTACAGATGGAAGAAAGAAAAGATTTAGGGGACACAATTCTCCAAAACCAGAATTGTATACTTATGATGGGGTGCTCTGACTTATTAGTGAGAAGCTCCAAAGACAGGGGACCTCCTTCTGGGATAAGAGAGTTTAATGGGATAAGAGACAATCAGAGAATGCCAAGGCTGTGTCCCGACACTGGGACAAGTTTGCATTCTATCTTTCTCTCCTAGCTCCAAAGACCCAAGCCTCTTACAGGGACAATAGACACAATATTATTTCATTAATGAGACTCATGGGAGTTTATTCCCTACAGTTACAAAAATTGAAAATGCCTTTGCTGCACCCATGAAGGTAACTCCTGTAATCTCAGGTGATATGAGCATAGAGCTGTGTTTTCTAGAGACTTCCTGACTGGGGCCATGTCTCTTCCCTTCCTGGGGACATAACTCCAACCACAGCAATCATCCATGGGAGAGACTCGGTCATTGATTTCACATTGCTCAGTGCTAACATCTGGGTGAGCCACAGAATCTTCAGAAGTGCTGGAGAAATGTGTTATGAATGGAGGGACCTCTTGTAGCTGATGTTATTTTGAGGGCATCGACAGGGACAATAAGTTAAGGAGAGTTTAGTGATGTCAAGCCCTGCCCCTAAGGCTTTGATTCTGGAGGGAAACTCCAGATATACTAAACCATCTGTCTTCCAGAGTTAGTGCTTCATCAGTGGGCCTTCATGTTTCAACAGTCTTTCCTCTGTTTTCATTGCTGGTCCTTCCATTGTTGGGAGTGACTGTTTACTGTTATTGAACCATTTATTAATTGTCATTCAACAAGCATTTTTTCCCAGCAATTAATTTGTGGTAGATACTACTATTTATTCTATGAATAGCTAAATGACTAAGACAGTGTTTCTTCTGTCAGGGTACTCATTGTGTAAACAGAGTGAGAGATGTAAAAATGAATAAATGTGATAATGAGAGGTTGCACTGAAATCTGGGGAAGTAGATCCCCTAAAGTTACCTCTTTATTTTATTTGTAATTGTTTTCAAAAAAGAAGAATCTTTCATAGGAGTCAGCGAAGGCTTTGCAGAGAAGCCTATAGGTGCTGAGCCTTGAAGGGGGTGTTGGAGTCTTTCCGTGGGGAAGAGGGGTGTGAGCAGCCCAGAAACAGCAGGGGAAGAATTTTAGAGATTAAAGTAGAGTGGGAGTTGTGCTGATGGGAATTAGAAACACTTCTTACCGTCTGATCAGCAATCATAAGCATAGTGTATAAAATGAATCCAAATGGACCTGGCTGGGTAAGCAGTAGTCAGATTAACAAACAATGTTATGTTTTGGCTAGAAGGTTGAAATTGAAATCTGAAATTAGTGAAGTGTAAGTGCAGGTTTTATGTCAGGGGACAGCTATGGCAGGTCTTCTCTATGGAAAAACGACCCAGGTTATTGTGAGGAAGAAACTATTGCTGCATTCAGAGTGGGAGAGTGTTATTGAGGGATAGAAACAGCACCAGGCACAGAATGGGTCTCGGAGGGGTGGAAATCGTGAATCCAGAAATTCAGATGAATTTTTTCATTCATTCTTAAATGTTTACTAGAAACAATGCAGATACCGTATAGTCATCATTTCATTGAAAAATTTCAAAAACTGTACGTGGTATGATTATTTAATGTTACTGATGGGAAGAGTTACTGACAGCAGTGACACTGGTCATACAGGGCATCTACCAGACTCTTTGGGACAATCTCAGAACACGGTGTTTCCAAAGATTTTGCATTTCGTTAATAATTTTAGTTTTTAATCAAATTTAGTATTTGAGTAGTTTTATATTTACAGAACAAACCTGCTATGATCTTTAGAGGGTTCTCCCAAGCTCCCTTCCCAGTTTCTGCACTTATGAACACACTCTCTCTTACACCTGTTACTTTTTTTTTTTTTTAATTTTTTTTCCCCCAACGTTTATTTATTTTTGGGACAGAGAGAGACAGAGCATGAACGGGCGAGGGGCAGAGAGAGAGGGAGACACAGAATCGGAAACAGGCTCCAGGCTCCGAGCCATCAGCCCAGAGCCCGACGCGGGGCTCGAACCCACGGACCGCGAGATCGTGACCTGGCTGAAGTCGGACGCTCAACCGACTGCGCCACCCAGGCGCCCCAACACCTGTTACTTTTAATTCTCATATCTGCTGAGCTTCCACACGCAGTGACTTTTTCCTCAGGCTTCCTTTGTTCTTGAAGCAATTGATAGCTTTAGGAGTAGTGGTCAGGCATTGCATTAAAAAAAAATCTTCTTTTGGACTGGCCTTATTATTCTTTCTTTTCATGAGTAGAATGGGACATGGATGTTGGACAAGAAGACTAGAGAGGGAAGGAGGCATGTTCATTCCCTGACAGCAAGGGTTCAGACTATCAACATGACTAACTCTCATTGGTGTTGACATTGATATCCTGGCAGACACGGTGTTTGTCAGATTTCTCTTTCCTTTTCTTTCCATCCTGTCCTCCTGTAGGGACTTTCTATGGGCAACCCCATCTCTAAGTAGTGGTGGTTATCTTCCACCTCCTTAAGAGTAGAATATTTCTGGGGGCGCCTGGGTGGCGCAGTCGGTTAAGCGTCCGACTTCAGCCAGGTCACGATCTTGCGGTCCGTGAGTTCGAGCCCCGCGTCAGGCTCTGGGCTGATGGCTCGGAGCCTGGAGCCTGTTTCTGATTCTGTGTCTCCCTCTCTCTCTGCCCCTCCCCCGTTCATGCTCTGTCTCTCTCTGTTCCAAAAATAAATAAACGTTGAAAAAAAATTAAAAAAAAAGAGTAGAATATTTCTGTAAACCATTGGTTCTCTACTGCACTTGAGATTGTGTCTTCAGTTATTTACATTATATACTCTGTGTTATACCCCAATACTACTTTATTTTGTTGCTCAGATTGTTGCAGCTGTGGCAATGGAGAGCTCCTTCAGTTACTGATATGTCCCTTTGGCATGTCTTCATCATTCTTGGCTTTTTTTGGGTGGCATTTTATTACTGTCTTACAGGAAAAGATGCTTCAGATTCAGCTTATTGTATGTTCCTCTGGAGTTCTACAGTCAGTCATTTCTGCAAGGAGCCCTGTTTTATTTTATTGGAATATGGGATTAGATTCAAGATCTTGGTACCTGCTGTACTTACTTGTTGCTACCAGGGTCTCCATATTCCCTCAACTGACCTGGCAAGGAAACATATGAGTGTTCACTACTCAGTGTATATGCAGACATCCATACATGTGTCTATATGTAACCCTCTGTATTTTTATATAAAAATACAAAAGCTAAAGTAAGTTCATATTGATGGCTCCAAACTAATTTATTACCAAAGGACCATAAGAGCTACTCCACCTTGCTTACATGTCAAGTCCCAAACCAAATGTGATCACCTCGTTCCCACCATTTACTGTCCATTTCTTTATATGTTCAATTTCAGTGCAGGAGTATCAGCATTGTTAACAGTATCCTCTGGGACACATTTTATCAAGAATGGTGCAGTGTTTCTGTGCAGTTTCTTTCATGTCCAGTTTTAGAGACTCTTCTCTTTTCCCAGATCTTGTTTTTCTACACCTTTTTTGCCCACCTGCTTCACTGAGAGTGTGTCATACAATTATAATATAGTTAGATTGTTTTGTCACATGTACATTCCATTGTAGGATTCCATCTGTCACCTAAGTTTTATGTTTGCATTGATTTATATTCTGCAACTTTACTGAATTTGCTTATTATTCTAACAGTTTTTCTTGTTTTTTTAATGCTTCTTTATTTTATTATTATTTTTAAAAATTTATTTAATGCTTATTTATTTTTGAGAGAGAGAGAAAGACAGAGTAAGAGTGGGGGAGGGGCAGTGAGAGAGGGGGACACAGAATTTGAAGCAGGCTCCAGCCTCTGAGCTGTCAGCACAGAGCCCGACACATGGCTCAAATCCATGAACCTTGAGTTCATGACCTGAGCTGAAGTCGGACACTCAACCAACTGAGCCACCCAGGAGCCCCAATGCTATCTTTTTAAACAAAAAATAAGATCACCTTTTTGTGAAGAGAAACAATATTACTTCTTCCATTCTGATTTTGACACTTTTTGTTTCCTTATTTTTCTTTCCTTTTTTGGCTAGTTGCTCTGTCTGGAACTTGCAATATACCACGTTGCATAAAAGGTATGAAAAAAAACCATGCTTGTCTTGCCTTATCTTAGAGGTCACTCTCAATGTTTCACTTTGCAGAATGGTTTTAGAGGTGGGTTTACATATATGACCTATTTTGTGTTGTGGAAATTTCCTTCTATTCTTAGTTACTTGAATGCTGTCAGTCTAAAGAATGCTCCATTTTGTCACATTTTATTTACCATCTGTGGACATACTTATGTTACCCTTTATTCTGTTAATATGGTGTATTACACTGAGGGAGTCTTATTGCCTTCCTGGAATAAATGCCATTTGGTCATGATGCATAACCCTTTTCTACACCATGATCAAAAGGCTGCTATGCTTGAACCGGTTCACATGAATATACCTTGGGATTATTGCTCTCTACTTTTCTTTTCTTGCAATGTCTTTTCATGGCTTTGGTATCACTGCAATCCTGGCCCAATGGAATAAAGTAAGAAGTGTTTCCCCTTTGAATTTATTTGGAAGACGTTGAGAAAGATTGATGTTAGTTCTTCTAATTCTGTGTGGTTCTTGTGATGCTTAGCCATGCCTGCTCCATTGGAAAGCCTACACAAAATGCAATTTTCCTAGAAGAAAGACACTCTTTGACTTATGGTGTAGCCTGTCCCCTGCTTTCTAAAAAGTGGTGCTTCAGCTACAAGAGTATACAGTACCACAATAATGGAGAACTCTCTCTCTCCCTACCCTCACTTTTGTGTGTGTGTGTTTGTTTGTATGTGTATGTGTGTATAGCTCAGTGAAGTACACACCCATAAAGCATTTACAGCAACCTGAAGCTGTCTTATGAAATAGAAAATGCAGAAATTAGAGCAGCTAGAGACGTAGAGTAAAGGTAGAGAGAAAGACCGAGAATTACGGAGGAATGAATTATGTTCCATTAGTATACATTACATAAAATGTATCCTGTTTTAGACAGACATCATATATAACATATAAATATAAACACGACACTGAACGGTAGTGTCCACTGCCTTAGAATGTTTCTAAAGATGCAGGAGGCTTTGAGCTTTTCTCTCTTGTTTGCATCCAACACGTCCTCCCATTGTGTTACCTGTTCTGCTCACAATTTTTCTTGGATGTTGCCTGATGGTTGCGGGTGAGCTCTTGACTGAAGGCCTTTGTGCATGTGATGTATCTGCCTTAACTGGTTTTCTCAAAGTTATCTGCAAGGTTCATATATCCCTTAATTTTCCAGGTCAGAAGCCCCTAATCAGACTTGATACAATGGCAGGTTTCCCTTCAACTTAGGACTCCTTTGTCCTGAATTATTTTACTTATTAGTTGTAACCACCACTTGAAATATCATTTATTCATTTTTAAATAATCTATTTTCCTCCCTCTGACTGACACACACACACACACACACACACACACACACACACACACACACAAAGACTTGGTTTTGTTCAGGTCAAACACACATCACTACTTTTTGCAATGCTTTTGATAATACTTGTCACAAGATAATTTGCTATTTTGTTGGTGAAAAAAAGGTCTCAGGAAGTTTATGGAGGAGAACGTTGTTTTGAATAATTGTTTTGATTAGGAACAAGAATTGTGAACAGTTTCAGCCTCACAGAAAACAGGGAGCATGTGAAAGTCCCTGAAATTTTCTGGTACATATTCGAGATTGGTAGGGAATGTGTAAGAATTAGTGAGTGCGTCATGTTGAAAACACAGCATTTCTTTTCATTCTTTGATCACTGCTGATGCCTTTACAAGGATCTTGTCTGTTCCAGCTGTTTTCATCAGTTACATGGAAGGAAGAAATCAAACTCATGTTACACAATTTATCCTCCTGGGACTCTCAGACCAGGGGGAACAGCAGTCTCTGCTCTTTTGGCCGTTCCTGTCCATGTACCTGGTCACCTTCACTGGGAACCTGCTCATGATCCTGGCCATTATCACAGACTCCCGCCTCCACACGCCCATGTACTTCTTCCTCTCCAACCTGTCCTTTTCAGACATCTGTTTCACCTCCACCACCGTCCCAAAGATGCTGCTGAACATCCAGACGCAGAGCAAAGTGATCACCTATGAAGGCTGTCTCAGCCAGATGTACTTTTTCATGCTTTTTGGAGTATTAGATAACCTCCTCTTGACAGTGATGGCCTATGACCGGTTCATGGCCATCTGTCAGCCACTGCACTACATGGTCATCATGAACCCCAAGTTCTGTGGCATCCTGCTCCTGGTATGCTGGTTATTGAGTATTTTTAACTCTCTATTACATGACTTGCTGATTTTGCGACTCTCTTTTTGCACAGATCTGGAAATCTATCACTTTTTCTGTGAAGTTAAGCAGGTGATCCAACTTGCTTGCTCTGATACCTTCCTCAATGACCTAGGAACATACCTGGCAAGTGGATTTCTGGGTGGTTTTCCACTCACTGTCATCCTCTCCTCCTACTCTAGAATTGTCACTTCCATTTTGAGAATTTCATCAGTGAGGGGCAAGTATAAAGCATTTTCCACGTGTGGGTCTCATCTCTCAGTGGTCTCTTTGTTCTATGGTACAAGCCTTGGGGTGTATCTGAGTTCTGCTGCTGCACAAAACTCCAGAGAAAGTACCATAGCCTCAGTCATGTACACAGTGGTGACGCCCATGTTGAACCCCTTCATCTATGGTCTGAGGAACAGAGACATCAAGCAAGGTCTGAGAAAGCTCTTTAGCCGAGAGACATTCTCTGCATATGGGATTCTTTGTTTCAGGATGAAGACTTGAGTAACAGGGCTTAAAACCCTAGAAGAGCTCGATCATGATATTCGTTTCAGTGCACAGGCTGACAATCTGCAGTTTATCTTTCTACAGTATTCGGCTGCTAGAAGTTTTTCATACATTGTGAGCAACTATTTCTTCTGTAGATTTTTAAAGTTTACTTATTGATTTTGAGAGAGAGAGCAAGAGTGAGTGGGGGAGGGAGAGAGAGAGATGGAGAGAATATCCCAAGCTATGTACAGGCTTTCAGCACAGAGCCTGAAATGGGGCTCAATGTCAGAGATTGGGCTCATGACCTGAGCCCAAACCAAGAGTTGGATGCTTAGCTGACTGAGCCACCCAGGCACCCCTCCTCCAGAAATCTTTAAAGCTGTTTAGGCCTCTCATTAAATTTTATCACATGGATTTTAAAATTTTTAAATAATTAGTTATTTTTTGAGACAGAGAGAGAGTGGGGGGTGGGGAGAATAGGGGCAGAGAGAGAGAAGGAGACACAGAATCTGAAGCAGGCTCCAGGCTCTGAGCTGTCAGTCCAGAGCACAATGCAGGGCTTGAACCCATGAATTGCAAGACTATGACCTGAGCCAAAGTCGGATGTTGAACCAACTGAGCCATCCCAGTGCCTGCATTGTATGGATTTTTAAGAACGTATATATAACATAGCATGTTATATCATGTGATAGGAGGATATAGTGGAGTAAACGTGAAATGCTTTTTTCTCTGATTTGAAAGCAGTATCTTTATACTATATACTTATATATATACAGATATATTAAAGTATCTGCTTTTGGAGGAAAATCATTGAACATACAAGAATTTATAGATGAGTTTCCAGGGTTTTATGCCAATTCACCTTGGCAGGTGATCATATCTATAAGAGCAGAGCCACCGGGAACCCTGTGTGATTAGTTTACAATAATCCACATTCAGTATGCAATCTGTAGTTTCCCCTCACACAGTCCTAATCATAAATTAAGTGTGAAGGTAACAGAAATTGCAGCTCCTGCTGTTTCAGGCCTTGATGGTGTCAACCTTGGTGATTTTTCCCAGGGATGCATTATTACTTTTCTTTTAATATTTGGTAGGCGGCAGCACTGTCTTGTGATTTCCCTCAGCACCTCCTACCGTCATAGGCTCTTCACAGATCTCACGCACAATAAGGCTACTCTGCCTATTGCCACCTCCATCTTTTCTAATGCTGCATACCAGAAATTAGCAGTGAGAGCAGGATACAGTTATGGGCATAACCTGTGCTGTGTGAGACAGAGTAAGACGAATGTCTCCTTATCACCTGACCCCAGAGTCCCCCACTTGGATTGTAGGCGATAATGGTAATTCCCTATTACCTGATTCACAGTTTTCCAGCTAAAACTTCACAGGTCTTTTCGAACACTAGTAGGCAGATAAGCGTTCATGGAACGATATCTCAAATGCACAGACAAAAAGAAACAGGGAAAGCAAGAAAAAAGGAAGAAAATAAAAACAAAGGAATAAAGAAGAGAGCTTACTTGTAGCATTTGCCAATTTCCATGGTATAATTACTCTCATCTTGCCCAATATCAAGCTACCAATTTTGGTTCAGACCACGGTCCCCATGAACCATTATAAGCTAGCCTGTGCTATCACCTCAGAGCCTTTGGGTTGTGTTTGGAGGAAAATGTAAACATTTGTTGCCATTTTACAGTCTTCCTTCAGGTGTAAATGGTTCCATCAATCGAGGATCTGGGTTCGTGAACACACTCAGGACTGATAGTAAGGTAAAGATTATGACGCTTCATTGTGGTGACTCAGGTCAATCTTTTCTTCATGATCATTATAGGTGGTTTTTTTTGTTTTGTTTTTTGTTTTTGCTTATTTGTTTTAGTTACATGAAGTAGATGGCTCCTTAGTAAGCTGCCCATCATTTTTGTTTCTTGGAGACATCATGATTAATTTGTCGTTTCCAAAAATCCCTGTGGCTCAACCTATGTTGATGAGAATGGTTAATTCTTACACACGACGCATATCAAACCTTGAAGGGGTTTGGACTGTGGACATGGCCTCGGGCAGTTCAGCAGGGGCTGAACGCAGAGCAAAGACATTTCAATTTCAGCATGTCCATGGTAAGTGTATCATATGGGGGAGAAGCTCTTTAGAGTTTGTCAAGGAAGACATTAGAGCTCTGCCCAAGCTATTTCTCAATGTCCTTATGAATTTTATGTCATCTGAACCTTTAGTTTGGGTATACTTAGTAGTTGAGGTATTGAATCACACAAGATAAACCCATCACCATGCCCTTGTCTCCTTGTTCTTTGGATTTCTTCCTCTACATTTTATTAGGCTATTATGGCATTGAAATTCTTTTTTTTTTTAAAGTTCATTTATTTACTTTGAGAGAGCGAGAGAGAGCAAGCTGGGGAGGAGCCGAGAGAGGGATAGAGAGAGAATCCCAAGCAGGCTCCACTCTACCAGTGCAGAGCCCAATGTGGGTCTTGATGTCACAAATTGTCAGATCATGACCTGAGTCAAAATCTAGAGTCAGAAGCCTAATTGACTGAGCCACCCAGGCACCCATGAAGCTCTTAGAAAATACGTCACTCTTTTTTCATCCTTGTTTTTCAGGGGAAAATATATATGAAATTTATTATTTAAACACTTTGAAATATACTTATGTGTCATTAAGTACTTTCTCACTATTTAGCAACCACCACCTCTGTTCGTCTCCAGAACTTTCTCATCGTCTCAAACTGAACTTCTGTCTCCTTGAAATACTAAATTTGTATTGCCCCCCTGCTCAACCCTGTCGCCCACCATCCTACCTTCTCTTCCTAAAACTGATTACCCTAGGTATCTCATATATGTGTAATTGTATATTATTGGTCCTTTTGTGCTGGCATTTTTCAGTTAGCATAATGTTTGTGAGGTTCATCTGAGTTATAGCCTGTGTCAGAATTCCATTTATGTAAAAGGCTGAATGATGTTCTACTTTCTGAGTTCACCACACTTTGTTCATCCGGGAGTTTGTCGATGGACATTTGGGTTGTCTCCATATTTTGGTTACTGTGAATAAAGGTGTTTTGAAAATTGGTGTACAAAAATCTGTTCCGGTCACTGCTTTAAATTCTACTTGGACAGGGGTGCCTGGGTGGCTCAGTCAGTTGAGCGTCCAACTTCAGCTCAGGTCACGATCTCACGGTTTGTGGGTTTGAGCCCCGGGTTGGGTTCTGTGCTGACAGCTCAGAGCCTGGAGCCTGCTTCAGCTTCTGGGTCTTGCTCTCTCTCCCCCGCTCACATCTGTCTCTCTGTCTCTGTATAAAAAAATAATAAACATTGAAAATTAAAAATAAATAAAAATAAATTCTTTTGGGACATATAAGTAGGTACATAAGCAGGAGTGACACTCCAAATGATCATTCTATGTTTACATTTTAAGGAACTGGCACGATCTTTTCTACACTAGCTGTGCCACTTTTCATTCTCATCGGCAAGCACCACAGGGCTGCAATTTCCCCTTATCCTCACCAACAATTAGTTTCTGTTTAGTTTTAAAAAATAGCCATTCTAGTATGTGTGTTGTGGTATCACATTATGGGTTTGATTTGCATTTCCCTAATGATTAGTCAAGTTGGCCTCTAAGTATCCATACCTATATCTTCTTTGGAGAAGTGTCTATTTGAGGCTATTGCCTTCTTTTTCTTTTCACCATTAATTTTGTTTTCTAATTTATTTTAAAATGTCAATAGCAGTATGGTTAACATACAGTGTAATACTAGTTTCAGGTGTACAATATGGTGATTCAGCACTTCTGTCCATCACCCGGTGCTCATCAGGACAAGTTTGCTCCCTAATCCCCAACATGTATTTCACCCCCCCCCCCCCCCCACGTCCGCTCCAGTAACCATCAGTTTGTTCTCTATAGTTAAGAGTCTGTTTCTTGGTTTGCCTCTCTTTTTCCCCCTTTGCTCATTTGGACCGTTTCTTAAATTCCACATAGGGATGAAATCATACGGTATTTGTCTCTCTCTGAACGACTAATTTCGTTTAGCATAAGACCCTCTAGCTCTATGCACATCATTCCAAAAACAAGATTTCATTTTTTATTGGCTGAACAATATTCCATTGTGTGTCTACATGTCCCACATCTTTATTCATTCATCTATTGGTGGACACTTGGGCTGCTTTCATATTTTGGTTATTGTAAATGATGCTACTATAAACATAGGGGTGCATGTATTCCTTTGATTTTTTTTTTTGTATTTTTTTTGGTAATGACCCAGTAGTGCAATTACTGGATTGTAAGGAGGCTTTATTTATGCCTTGAAGGAACCTCTATACTCTTTTCCACGGTGGCGGCTCCAGTTTCTATTTCCACCAACGATACCAGAGGGTTTCATTTTTTCCTAAATCATTGCCCACACTTATTGTTTCTTTTTTTTATCTTTTTTTTAAAAGTTTTTATTATGGCAGCATTGAGTCACTCTATTGGACACCTGCAATGAATATTACACTGTATGTCAGGTAACTGGAATGTAAATAAAAGGGTTGCCTTTTTAAATTGAGTTGTTTGGGGCTTTGCTGTGCAATTTTTGACATTCCTTATATATTTTGTATATTAATCTATTACCAGATGTGTGATTTGCCGATCTTTTCTGCCTTTTGTTGGTTGTCTTTTCACTTGGGAGAGTGCCCTTTGATGCACAAATATTTTTAATTGTGCCCAAACACTTTTTTCGCTCGTTGCCTGTGTCTTTGGTGTTATATACAGGAAACCACAGTCAAATCCAGTGTCATGTAGATGTACCTCTGTATTTTCTTCTAAGTGCTTGCAGTTAATTTCTTTATGCTTCAGTCTGTGACCCACTTGGAGTCATGCTTGTAGATGGTGGCTGGAAGGGCCTGCTTCATCTTTTTGCACGTGGATATCCATGTTTTCCACCACCATTTCTTGGACAGGCTGTGCATTTACCATTGAACTGTCCTGACACACTTGTAAAAATCATTCAATTGTATATATTTGACTTATTGCAGGGGTCGCTCGTATTCCATTGAGTTATATTTCTGTTTTTGTTTTTGTTGTTGAAAGCAGATCAGTTTGGGGGAGGGACCAGGATGGTGGAACAGCATGGTAGTTTTTTTTTTTTTTTTATCTCTTGTCTCTGAAATGCAGCCAGCTGAACACTAAACCATCCTGCACACCTAGAGCACTGATTTGAGGGTTAACACAACAATCTGCACAACCTGAACCACAGGACTGGGCAGGTATGTGGCACAGAGAGGTGAACTGTGAGAAGAGAGAGAAGCGCGGAGTGTAGGGAGCTGTCTTTGCATGCGGAGACAGGACAGACACAGGGGTAGAGTATGGGAAAAGCACCCCCCACCCTGAAAGCAGCTGTAGAGAAAATGGAAGAGTGGAAATAGCCACAAAGTACTGAACAAGAAAGGGAGAATGGAGAAAGGAGAGGGCTTAAATTCCATTAAGACTCTATATACAGGGGGAGCGCAGAGTCTGAAACTCCATAGCTTGATACCTGGTGGTGCTCTGGTAGGAGGGTTGGATCCCCAGGAGAAGAGAGCAAGGTCCAAGAGGTCCTCGGGCCACACAGGGAGTGGTGGTTCCCCTGCTGGGATGACATTTGGTAGATGCTGTGCGGCCTCCCCAAGGGAAAGGTCCCAGCAGACCCTGGAGAACAACCTCTTTCATTGGTGTTAGAACAGAGGTAAAGAGTGAAGACTGGCACCAGATGTGTGTTGTGATTTACCATAATCCCTGAAACGCTGCTGCTACATGACCGTGTGAACATTCTCTGGGGGTGGGCTGGCACCCAGCCATTGCTCAGAGAAACCCTCCCCCGGAGGGGCAGAATGGGTCAAAGCCGCAGTCCCTCAGAAGTGAGGGGTTGGGAAACACAGCCCCAAGTGAGATAAAACTCAGGAGAGAGGTGCCACCTGGCCACCTGACAGCTTGGTCACAGACAGTGTAGAAGCCAGGAGCAGATGGGAGCCAGAGACAAAGGAGGGGTGTGTGATTGCCTGTCAGGAAGAGCACAGAGTTCCGATAGTAGAGGCTGGGTAGCTTGGTGACACCATTTTTACCACTCCTGTGCGTGCGCATACATGCCTACACAGGTCACAACAATCCACCCCACTAAGCTAAGCTGTGCCATCTAGTGGAGAATGGAGACTTTACACTAAGCCTGGCTAAACTGGGCCAACTGCACTGTTGACAAACACCACAGTTTTCTTTGACTATTGTTGTAACAAGAGTCTGTGTCCAACATTGTCCCAGGATGAATTTTCCATGAGGAGAGCTTGATCCTGGACATCCCATCAAAAATCTTCCTTGATGCTCCACTATTTTTATAAGTATGTGTGAAACCTGTAGCCAAATATAAGCCTCTGCTCCCTGGAGGCTGACTGCTCAGTGTCATGTTTCAATTGTCATACTTGTCCCCTGATTATTGGTCAGCAAGTATGAAGTATTTCCCACAATGGCTGCCTGATACTTCCTCTTAGAGTGCTCTTACCCCCTTCTCCCACATCAAGAGTCAGGACAGGCAGAAGCTTGTTTGTGCAGCCTTCATTCATCTCTTCTGGAAAATTCATTTATTTTCGTCAGAAAATTCATTTATTTTTTATTTTAATTTAAATTTTAGATAGTTAACATACAATGCAATACTGGTTTCAGGAGTAGAATTCAGTAATTCATGACTTACCTGCAACAGCCAGTGCTCATCGCACATGCCCTCCTTAGTACCGAACACTCATCTAACCTGTCTCCCAGTCACCTCCCTCAATCAACCCTCAGTTTTTTCTCTATCTCTAAGAATTTCTTATGATTTGTTTTCCTTTCTCCACCCCCCTTCTGACATATTTATCTGTTTTGTTTCTAAATTCCACATATGAGAGAATCATATTAAAACACCACGTCTCTGTGGAGAAGAGAGAAAAGAGACTATTTCATTAATGAGACGCATGGGACTTCAATGCCTTCAGCTACAGGAAATGAAAATGTCTCTGCTGCACCTACTGAAGTGGACTCTTGTAATCTCTGGTGATTCTGTATCTTCCAGAACCTTCACAAGTGGGGCCATGTCTCTTCTCTTCCTGGGGATATACCTACCAAACACACCAATCATCCACGGGAGAAAGTGGGTCAGTCACCTAACATCTAGGTGAGCCATGGCATCTCCAGAAGTGCTGGGAAAATATGTTATGGTGGGAGGAACCCCTTTACTGGTGATTATTTTGGGGGAATCAAAGGGACAATTAGTTAAGGAGAGTTTAGTGATGCCAGCTTCGCCCATTAGGCTTTGATTCTGGAGGACAACTCTGGATACATTAAACCATCTCTCCCATCTGTCTCCTCCAGAGTTAGTGCTTCATCAATGGGCCTTCATCTCTCAACAGTCTTTCCTCTGTTTTCATTTCTGATTCTTGCATCGTTGGGAGTGACTGTTTATCATTATTGAACCATTTGTTCATTGCAGTCATTCAACAAACATCTTTTTCTGTAATTAATGTATGGTAGACAGTAGCATTTATTCTGTGAACAAATACATGACTAAGGCAGTGTTTCTTCTGTCAAAGTACAAACTGTGGAAACAGAGTGAGAGATGTAAAAATAAATAAATGTGATAATGTGAGGTTGCACTGAAATCTGGGGAAGTAGATCCCCAAGTGTTAACTCTTTATTTTATTTTTAATTGTTTTTTGAAAGGAATACTTTTTCATGGGTGTTAGTGAAGTATTTGCAGATAAGCCTATAAGTACTGAGGCTTGCCAGTGTTGTTGGTGTCCTTTCAGGGGGATGAGGAGAGTGAGCAGTCCAGGGAGAAACAGCAGCAGAGGAAATTTAAAGATTAAGTAAAGCAGAAGTTGTGTTGCTTGATTTAGAAATACTTCTTACTGTTTCACTATCAATCAGGAACTGAGTATGCAAAATAACCCACAGTAGCCTGGCTGGGTAGGCAACAGTGAGACCAAAGACATTTACGTTTTGGCTAGAAGGTTGAAATTTAATTCTGAAATTACTGATGAGTAAGTGCAGGTTTTATATTAAGGACAGCTATGAACAGGTCTGCTTTCTGGAAAAGTGACCCAAATGATTGGGAGGAAGAAACTATTGCTGCATTCAGAGTGTGAGAGGGATATTGATGGATAGAAACAACACTATGAGCATGAGATGGGAGGCAAGACAGGTCTCTGAGGGGGTGGAATTCGTGGATACGACTATATCAAGTTGAAAAAGTTTCCTTCTATCTTAGTTTGTTAAATGTTGTTATTATGAAAGAATGCTCAATTTTGTCAACGTTTTTCTGCAGTGGAGATAATCATGTGCTTTTATCCTTTATTCTGTTTGTGGTGTATTACCTGAGGGATTTTCATAAATTAAACCATCCTTGCTTTCCAGGAATAAATCCCACTTGGTCATGATGCATAGTCCTTTTCTACATCATGAACAAAAGTCTGCTATGTCTGGTTTGGTAGTGTTTAGTCAAATATTTCCACATCAATATTCCTTGGCAATATTGTTCTGTACTTTTCTTGCAATGTCTTTATTTGGTTTCAGTGTCTGTGCAATGCTGGCCTCATGGAATGAAGTAGGAAGTGTTTCCCTTTATTTTTTTTGGAAGATATTGAGAAAGATTGGTGTTAATTCTAATCCAGTGTGGTTTTGGAGATTCTAATCCAAGAGTAGTCCATTGGATGCCTACATAACAAAATGCAATTCTGCTAGGAGAAAGAAGCTTGACTCATGGTGTAGTCTGTCGCCTGTTTTCTAAAGGGTTATGCTTCAGTTACAATGGCACACAACACCGAAATAATGGAGAACACTCTCTATGTCTCTCTCCCTACCTGCCCTCTGTGTGTGTGTGTGTGTGTGTGTGTGTGTGTGTGTGTGTGTGTATGTGTAGGGAATAGAGAAGCTATCAATAAAGTACCCACATGCAAAGCATTTATAGGAAGCTGAAGGTATCTTTTGCAATAAAAAATTGAGAATGGAGACCAACTGGAGACTGAGAATAAAGAGAGAGAAAGAGAGAGAATTACAAAGGAATGAATTATCTTCCATTGGTATACATTACATAAAATTTCTCCAGTTGTAGACAGACATCATATATAACACATATGTATAAAAACGACAATGAACTGAGGTGCCCATTGTCTTAGAATGTTTCCACAGAAGCAGGAGTCTTAAACCTCCTCTGTCTCTCATCTGACATCCAATATCTACTCCTGTTGTGTTCCCTGCTCAGCTTTCTCTGTGATGTTTCCTGATGGTATCCGGTGAGCTCTTCTCTCAAGATCTTTGCTCAGGCTATTTCTCCACCTTAGCAGGTTTTCTCAAAGTCAGCTGCATGGTTCATACATGCACTGCCCTCAGTTTTCCAGCTGAGAAGCCCCAATCAGAGATGATACAGCGGCAAGTTGTTCCTTCACTTAACTAGCTTGTCCTGAACTATTTTACTTATTAGTTATACCCACCACTTTAAACATCATTCATTTATTTATTAATATCCTATTGCTTTCTCTGACACACTCACATCATAGACTCAATCTTATTTAGGGCAAACAAACATCACTACTTCTTGCAATGTTTCAACCGTATGTGTCACAAAATAACTGTTCAAATATTTGCTGAGTGAGCAAAAAATGTCTCAGTAAATTCATGGAGGAGAGCATTGCTTTGGATAAATGTTTTGATCAGGACAAGGAATGCAAATCAGTTTCAGCATCATGGAGAACATGGAGTGTTTGAGACAGATTCCCTGTAATTTTCTGCTAAATATTCTAGATTGGTAGGTAATGCGTAAGTATGATGAACGAAACACGTTGAAAACAGATTACATCACTTCTTTCTGTCTTTTTTTAAAAAAAATTTTAAATGTTTATTCATTTTTGGGAGAGACAGAGACAAGTGTTAAAGCAGGGGCAGAGAGAGAAGGAGACACAGAATTGGAAGCGGGCTCCAAGCTCTGAGCTGTCGGCACAGAGCCCAATGTGGGGTTCACAGCCATGAACAACAAGATCATTACCTGGGCCGAAGTCAGATGCTTAACCAACTGAGCCACCCAGGTGCATCTCAAAGATTTTCTTTCAATTCTGTGATCACTGCCTTTACAACGTTCTTGTCTCTGTTACAGTCATTTTCATCAGTTACATGGAAGGTAGAAATGAAATGCATGTTACATAATTTATCCTCCTCGGACTCTCAGATGAGGGGGGCTGCAGTCACTTCTCTTTTGGCCATTTCTGTCCATGTACCTGGTCACCTTCACTGGGAACCTGCTCATGATCCT
>NW_024422756.1:0-4806 GCF_014898765.1 Herpailurus yagouaroundi | reverse complement strand
CCACTGCACTACATGGTCATCATGAACCCCAAGTTCTGTGGCATCCTGCTTCTGGGATCCCTGTTATTGAGTGTTCTTGTTTCTCTGTTACATGACTTATTGATTTTGCGACTCTCTTTTTGCACAGATCTGGAAATCTTTCACTTTTTCTGTGAACTTAAGCAGGTGATCCAACTTGCTTGCTCTGATACCTTCCTCAATGACCTGGTAATGTATTTGTCAAGTGGACTTCTGGGTGTTGTTCCACTCACTGGCATCCTCTCCTCTTACTCTAGAATTGTAGCCTCCATTTTGAGGATTTCATCAGTGAACGGCAAGTATAAAGCATTTTCCACGTGTGGGTCTCATCTCTCAGTTGTGTTCTTGTTCTATGGTACAAGCCTTGGTGTGTATTTTAATTCTGCTGCTTCACAAAACTCCAGCACAGGTGCCATAGCCTGAGTCATGTACACGGTGGTGATGCCCATGCTGAACCCCTTCATCTATGGTCTCAGGAACAGAGACATCAAGCAAGCCCTGAGAAAGCTCTTTAGCCGAGAAACATTGTCTGCATGTAGGATTCTTTGTTTCAGGATAAAGACTTGAGTAACAGGGCTTAAAACCCTAGAAGAGCTTGATCATGATATTTGTGTCAGTTCATAGGCTGGAAATGTGCAGTTTATATTCTTACCTTATTAGTTAGCTGAAGTTTTTCATACATCACAAGCAACTATTTTTTTTGTAGCTCTTTAAAGCTTATTTATTTTGAAAGGGAGAGCATGAGTAGGGAGAGGCAGAGGGAGATTGATGGAATATCCCAAGACATGTCCACGCTGTCAGCGCAGAGCCTGAAATGGGGCTCAGTGTCACAAATTGTACGATGTTGACCTGAACCATCATTGAGAGTTGGACTTTTATCTGACTGAGCCACCCAGGAACCCCACTTCTGCATTTCTTGAAAATTGTTTAGGACTCTCATTAAATTCCATTGCATGGAGTTTTAGGAAAAAAATGCTCATGTATTCATTTTGAGAGAGAGAGAGAGAGAGATGGAGAGAGGGAAGGAGGGAGGGAGGGAGAGGGCTAGTGCAAGAGCAAGAGAGAGAGAGAAAGAGAGAGAGAGAGAGAGAGAGAGAGAGAGAGAGAGAGAGAGAGAATGAATGAATGAATCAGAAGTAGGCTCCCGGCTCTGAGCTTTCAGCACAGACCATGATGCAGGCCTTGAAACTATGAATTGTGAGGTCATGACCTGAGCCAAAGTCAGATGCTCAACCAATTGAGCTACCTAGATGCCTCCATTGCATGGGTATTTAAAAACATATACATAATATAGCAAATTGAGTACTTATAATGTGACAGGAGGAGACGGTGGAGTAAATGTGAAATGGGTTTTCTCTGGGTTGAAGACAGGTATCTTTTAACATATCTACTTCTGGAGGAAAATCATTGAACCTATCACAGGTTATATACAAGTTTCAAGGGTTTTATGTCAATCCTCCTTGGAAGGAGATCACATCCTGAAGAGCCAAAGCACCTGGAACCTTGTGTGATTAGTTTACAATAATCCACCTTCATTAGGCAGTCTCTAATTTTCCCTCACACATTCCTAAACATAAATTAAGTGGGAAGGTAATAGAAATTGCAACCTCTGATTTGTCAGGCCTTGATGATGTCATTCTTGGTGATTTTCCCAGAGATGCGTCATTACTTTTCTTTTAATGTTTTGGTAGGCAGCAACACTATCTTGTGATATCCCTCAACACCTCCTACCATACAGGCTCTTCACAAATGTCAAACACAATATGGCTTTTCTGCCTATTGCCACCTCCATCTTTTCTAATGCTGCATCCCAGAAATTAGCAGTGAGAGCAGGATACAATTATGACCTAACCTGTACTTTGTGAGACTAAGTAGGATGAATGTCTCTTGTTCACCTTCCCCAGAGTTCCCTACTTGGATCGTAAGGCATAATTGTAATTTTCTATTACCTGATTCACAGTTTTCCAGCTAAAGGTCCACAGGTCCTTTCAAACACTAGTATGCAGATAAATGTTCATGGAACTATCTCTCAAAACCAAAGACAAAAAGAAACAGGGAAAGCAAGAACAAAGGAAGAAAATAAAAACAAAGGGATAAAGAATATTTGCCACTTTCCCTGGTATAATTCCTCTCATCTTGTCCAGTATCAAGTTATCAATTTTAGTTCAGACCACAGTCCTCATGAACCATTATAGGCTAACCAGTGCCATCACCTCAGAGCCTTTGGGTTGTGTTGGAGGAAAATGTAATGTCATTGTCATTTTACAGATTTCTGTCCGGTGTAAATGGTTCCATCAATTGAAGATCTGGTTCAGTGAACAGTCTCAGGACCGATAGTCAGGTTTGTGACCCTTCATTGTGGTGACTCAGGTCAATCTTTCCTTCATGATTATTAGAGTTGGTTGTTTTCTTGTTTTTGTTTTTGTTTTGCTTATTTTGTTAGTTACACAAATCAGTTCTGCCATTAGTAAGCTTCCCATCAGTTTTGTTTCTTGGAGACACCATGATGAATTTGCCATTTGCAAACATCCAGGTGGCTCAACCAATGTTGATGAGAATGATTAATTCTTATGCACTATGAATAGCATCCCTTGAATGGGTTTGGACTGCTGTCATGACCTCTGGCAGTTCAGGAGGGCCTAAACTCAGGACAAAGGCATTTCAGTTTCAGAATGTCCATTGTAAGTTTGTCATATGGGAGAGAAGCTCTGTAGAACCTGTCAAAGAAGATATTATTTCCCTACCCAAGCTATTTCTCAATGATCTTATGAATTTTATGTTGTCTGAAGTTTTAGTTTGGGAATACTTTAGGGTTGAGGTATTGAATCACACATGATAAACCCATCACAATGCCCTTGTCTCCTTGTACTTTGGATTACTTCTTCTACATCATATTAAGCTATTTATGGCACTGAAAAAGTTTTACGTTCATTTATTTGCTTTGAGAGAGAGTGAGCATGCCGACAAGGGACAGAAAGAGGGAGAGAGAGAAAATCCCAAGCAGGCTCCACACTGCCAGTGCAGAGCCCCATGTGAGGCTCAAACTCACAAACCATCACATCATTACCTCAGCCAAAAATCTAGAGTCTAACGCCTAACTGACGGAGCCACCCAGGCACCACCGAAGTTCTTTTAGAGTGTGACTCTTTTGTCATACTTTTTGGTCAGAGTAAAAAAATATATAAAATTTATCATTTTCAACATCTTGAAATACACTTAAGTGCCATTAAGTACTTTCTCAATGTTGAGCCGCCACCACCTCTATCCATCTCCAGAACTTTCTCATCTCTCAACCTGAACGTTTTTCTCCTTGAAATCCTAAGTTTGTATTGCCCCTCTGCATAGCCCCTGTCTCCCACCAGCCTACCTTCTCCGTCTCAAACTGTTTACTCTAGGTACCTCAGGTAGATGTCATGGTGTGATACGGGTCCTTTTGTGTCTGGCTTCTGACACTTAGCCTTGTGTTTGAGAGTTTCACCCATGTTGTAGACTGTGCCAGAATTGCCTTCACTGTAAAGGCTGAATGCTGTCCCATGTCTGTGTTCACCACACTTTGTTCATCTGTGAGATTGTTGATGGACATTCAGGTTGTCTCCACACTTTTATTCCTGTGAATAAATCTGTTATGAAAATTGGTGTAGAAATATCTGTTCTGGTGTAGAAATATCAATGCTTTACATTCTCTTGGGGCATGTAAGTAGGTATATAACCAGACGTGAAACTGCAACATCAAACGATAATTCTGGGTTTACATTATTGAGTCACTGGCACACTGTTTGCTTCAGCAGCTGTGTCCCTTTTTATTCTCATCAGCAAAGCACCACAGGGTTCCAATTTGTCCATATCCTCGCCAACACTCATCTTCTGTTTTAGTTTTCAAATAGCCGTCCTAGTGTGTGTGGAGTGGTATCACGCTATGGTTTTTATTTGCATTTCTGTAGTGATTAGTCATGTTGTGCATCTTTCATGTGCTAAATACCCATTGCTCTATATTTTTGAGTCCATTGTCTTTTCTTTTTTTTTCAAGACCAGTTTCATGCATTTTTAATTTTTTTATGAATTTATTTTTTATTGTTTTACATTTATTGATTCTGAGAGAGAGAGAGAGAGAGAGAGAGAGAGAGAGAGAGAGAGAGGGGGAGAGATCACTAGCATGAGGAGGGGAGTGTCAGAGAGAGAGAGGGAGAGAGAGAATCCCAAGCAGGCTCCACGTAGTCAGTACAGAGCCAGATGTGGGGCTCGAACTCACAAACTGTGAAATCGTAGCCTGAGCTGAAACCGAGAGCCAGACACTCAACCAACTGAAGCAACCGGGATCCCCATTAGTTTTACTTTTTTAAATTTATTTAGAAGTTTTAATTCCTGTATAGTTCACATACAGTGTACTGTCAGTTTCAGGTGTATAATATGGTGCTTCAGCATTTCCATAAAGCACCCAGTGCTCATCACAACAAGTGCCCTCCTTAATCCCCATCACCCATTTCTCCCATTTTCTTCCTTCCCCTCTGGTAACCATTAGCTTCTCTCTTTTTTTCTTGTGCTGTTTGTTTTCTTTCTTAAATTCCGCACATGAGATCATGTGGTATTTTTCTTTCTCTAACTGACTTATTTTGCTCAACCTTATGCTCACTAGCTCCATCCAAGTCTTTTCAAATGGGAGGATTTCATTCAGTTTTATGGGTGAGTAGTATTCCATTGTATGTCTGTACCAGATCCTTATCCATTCATCTATCAATGGACACTTAGGCTGTTTCCATTATTTGGCTACTGTAAGTGATAGTGCTAAAA
>NW_024422755.1:0-9546 GCF_014898765.1 Herpailurus yagouaroundi | reverse complement strand
ACATAACTTCCAGCTGCATCAGTCATCCATGGGAGAGACTGGGTTATTGATTTCACGCTGTTCTGTGCTAACATCTGGATGAGCTGTGGCATCTTCAGAAGTGCTGGGGAAATGTGTTATGGTAGGAAGAACCCTTGTGTCAGTAGTTATTTTGGGAGCATCAACAGGGACAATAAGTTAAGGAGAGTTTAGTGATGTCAAGCCCTTAAGGCTTTGATTGTGGAGGGAAACTCTGGATACACTAAACCATTTCTCCCTGATCTGTCTTCTCCAAGGTGAGTGCTTCATCAATGGACCTTCATATCTCAACAGCCTTTCCTCCATTTTCTTTGCCAGTCCTTCCATTGTTGGGAATGACCATCTATCATTTTTGAACCATTTGTTAATTGCAGTCATTCAACAAACATTGTTTTCAGCATTTTATGAATAAATAAATGACCAAGACAGTGTTTCTTCTGTCAAGGTACTCACTGTATCAAGAGAATGAAAGAGGTAAAAATACATAAATAAACGTATTAATGTGAGGTGGCATTGAAATCTGAAGTAGATCCTCCAAAATTGGCCCTTTATTTTATTTGTTCTTGAAAAGAGGACTCTTTGATGGGAGTTAGTGAAGGCTTCCCAGAGCAGCTTCTCGGTGCTGAGACATGGAGGCGGTGTAGGGGTCTTCCCATGAGGACAAGGGGTGTGCAGTCCAGGAAGAGCCAGCAGAGGAGGAAAATTTAGAGATTCAGTGGAGCAGAAGTTGTGCTGCTGGGACTGGAAATACTTCTTACTGTCTCACCAGCCATCAGAAGCAGGGGCTGCGGGTTCGGCAAAACGAAGCCACAGTGGCCTGGCTGGGTAGGCAACAGTCAGATTACTAAAGAAAGTGACACTTTGGCCTGAGGGTTGAAGCTTCCTTCTGTAGTTAGTGAAGAGTAAGTTCAGGTTCTATGTCAGGGGCGGTAGGAACAGGACCGGCCCGTGGAAAAGTGACCCAGGTTACTGTGAGGAAAAAACGATTGCTGAGTTCAGAGTGTGAGCGAAGTAAGGGATAGAACTAGTACCGTGGGAGTGAGAGGGGCTAGGTCTCTGGTCTGGAGGACTCATATTACTTCTTCCATTCTAAGTTTAATGCCTGTTATTTCCTTCTTCTTCTTTCCTTTTCTTTTTTATTTTTTCGGCCAGTTGCTCTGTCTGGAAGCTGCAAAGCTATGTTGCATGAGAGGTATGAAAGCAGACATGCTTGTCTTGTATCATCTTAGGGGGTGTTCTCAGTGTTTCTCTCTGGAGAATGATTTTAGAGGTGGGTTCTCATATATGACCTCTTTCGTGTTGTGGAAGTTTCCTTCTGTTCTTAGTTTTTTGAGTGTTGTTACTATCAGGGAATGCTCCATTTTGTCATGTTTTATGTGCCATCTGTTGAGATACTCATGTGCTTTTATCCTTCATTCTGTTAATGTGGTGTATTATACTGAGGGGGTTTTATTAGTTAAACCATTCTTGCCTTCCTGGAATAAATGCCATTTGATCATGATGCACAACCCTTTTCTTTCTTTCTTTTTTTTTTTTTCAACGTTTTTATTTATTTTTGGGACAGAGAGAGACAGAGCATGAACGGGGGAGGAGCAGAGAGAGAGGGAGACACAGAATCGGAAACAGGCTCCAGGCTCTGAGCCATCAGCCCAGAGCCTGACGCGGGGCTCGAACTCACGGACCGCGAGATCGTGACCTGGCTGAAGTCGGACGCTTAACCGACTGCGCCACCCAGGCGCCCCTGCACAACCCTTTTCTACACCATGATCAAAAGGCCGCAATGCTGGCATTGGTAACACTTAGTCAAAAATTTTCGCGTCAACATTCCTTGGGAATATTGTTCTGTACTTTTCTTTTCTTGCAATGCCTTTTCGTGGTTTTGGATCAGTGCAAAGCTGGCCTGGTGGAATAAAGTAAGAAGTGTTTCCCCTTTGAAATTTTTGGGAAGAGACTGAGAAAGACTGATGTTAATTCTTCTAATTCTGTCTGGTTCTTGTGATCCTTAGCCATGACTACTCCGCTGGAAAGCCTAATATCATAAACTGCAATTCTGCTAGGAGAAAGACTCTGTTTGACTTATGGTGTAGCCTGTCCCCTGCTTTCTAAAAGATGTTTCTTCAGCTACAAGAGTACACAGTACCACAGTAATGGAGAACTCTCTGTCTCCGTGTGTGTGTGTGTGTGTGTGTGTGCGCGCGCGCGCGCGCACGTGTACAGGACAGAGAGAATTTATCAGTGAAGTACACACCCATAAACCTTAAATAGCAAGCTGAACCTGTCTTATGCAATAGAAAATGCAGCATTCAGACCAACTGTAGACATAAAGATAGAGAGAAAGACAGAGAATTATGTGGGAATGATTTATGTTCCATTTTTATATATTACATAAGACGTATCCTGTTGTGGACAGACACCATATATAACATATACATGTAAAAAAGACACTGAACTGTAGTGTCCGTTGGCTGAATTTTATTTTATTTTATTTTTTAATTTACATGCAAGTTAGTTAGCATATAATGCTATAATGATTTTAGTAGATTCTAGTGATTCATCCCCCATGTATAACACCCAGTGCTCATCCCAACAAGTGTCTTCCCTAATGCCCCCTACCCATTTAGCCTATCCCCCCACCCACAACCCCTCCAGCAACCCTGTTTGTTCTTTGTATTTAAGAGTCTCTCATGTTTTGTCCCCTCCCTGCTTCTATATTATTTTTGCTTCTCTTCCTTTATGTTCATCTCGTTTGTACCTTAAATTCCTCATATGAGTGAAGTCGTATGATATTTGTCTTTCTCTGACTGGCTATCTTAACTTAGCATAATACCCTCTTGTTCCATCCAGGTCGTTGCAAATGGCAAGATTTCACTTTTTCTGTTGTCAAGTAGTACTCCAGTGTATAAATATACCACACCTTCTTTACCCATTCATCCATTGATGGACATTTGATCTCTTTCCATACCTTGGCTGTTGTCTATAATGCTGCTATAAACATTGGAGTGCTTGTGCCCCTCTGAAACAGCACACCTGTATCCCTTGGTTCAATAGCTAGTAGTGTAATTCCTGGCTTATAGGGTAGTTCTATTTTTAATAGTTTGAGGCATTCCCATGTTGTTTTCCAGAGTGGCTGCACCAGTTTGCATTCCCACCAGCAGTGCAAAAGAAACCTTCTTTTTTTGCATTCTCACTAACATCTGTTGTTGCCTGAGTTGTTAATGTAGCCATTCTGACTGGTGTGAGGTGGTATCCCACTGTGGTTTTGATTTGTATTTCTCTGATGATGAGTGATGTGGAGCATTTTTTCATGTGTCTGTTAGCTATCTGGATGTCTTCTTTGGAAAAGTGTCTATTCATGTGATATTCCCATTTCTTCACTGGATCATTTGTCTATAAGTTCTGTATAGATTTTGGATACTAACCTTTGTCTGATATGTCATTTGCCACATCTTCTCCCATTCCATCGGTTGCCTTTTAGTTTTGCTGATTGTTTCCTTCACTGTGCAGAAGATTTTTACTTTGATGAGCTCCCAGTAGTTCGTGTTTGCTTTTGTTTCCCTTCCTCTGGAGACATGTTGAGGAAGAAGTTGCTGCGGCTGAGGTCAAAGAGGTTTTTGCCTGCTTTCTCCTTGAGGATTTTGATGGCTTCCTGTCTTACATTTAGGTCTTTCATCCATTTTGAGTTTATTTTTGTGTATAGTGTAAGAAAGTGGTCCAGGTTCATTTTTCTGCATGTGGCTGTCCAGTTTTCCCAGCACCATTTGCTGAAGAGTCTGTCTTTATTCGATTGGATATTCTTTCTTGCTTTGTCAATGATTAGTTGACCATACATTTGTGGGACCATTTGTAGGTTCTCTATTCTGTTCCATTGATACGAGTGTCAGTTTTTGTGCCAGTACCATACTGTCTTGATGATTATAGCTTTGTATTACAGCTTGAAGTCTGGGATTGTGATGCCTCCAGCTTTGGTTTTCTTTTTCTTTTCTTTCTTTTTTTTTAAATTTTTTTCAACGTTTTTATTTATTTTTGGGACAGAGAGAGACAGAGCATGAACGGGGGAGGGGCAGAGAGAGAGGGAGACACAGAATCGGAAACAGGCTCCAGGCTCTGAGCCATTAGCCCAGAGCCTGACGCGGGGCTCGAACTCACGGACCGTGAGATCGTGACCTGGCTCAAGCCGGACGCTTAACCGACTGCGCCACCCAGGTGCCCCATTGGTTTTCTTTTTCAGGAATGCTTTGGCTATTCAGGGTCTTTTCTGGGCCCATACATATTTTAGGATTGTTTGTTGTAGCTCTGTGAAGAGTTATTTTGTCTTTATTTTGATAGGGATTGCATTGAATATGTAGAGTGTTTTGAGTAGTAACAACATTTTATAAATATTTGTTCTTTCTATCCAGGAGCATGGAATATTTTTCTATTTTTTTGTGTTCTTCGATTTCTTTCATAAGCTTTCTATAGGTTTCAGTGTATAGATTTTTCACCTCTTTGGTTAGGTTTATTCGTAGGTATTGTGTTTTTTGGTGCAATTGTCAATGGGATAGATTTCTTGATATCTCTGTCTTATTGCTTCATCATTAGTGTATAGGAATGCTCTGATTTCTGTCCATGGATTTTATATCCTGTGACTTTGCTGAATTCATGGATCGGTTATAGCGGCATTTTGGTGGAATATTTTGGGATTTCCATATAGAGTATCATGTCGTCTGCAAAGAGTGAAACTTTGACTTCCTACTTGCCAATTTGGATGCCTTTTATTCCTTTATGTTATGTGATTTCTGAGGCTAGGTCTTCCGATATTATGTTAAATAGCAGTGGTGAGCGTGGACATCCCTGTCGTGTTCCTGACACTAGGGGGAAATCGCTCAGCTTTTCCCCAATGAGGATGATATTATCAGTGGTCTTTCAAATACAGCTTTTCTGATCTTGAGGTATGATCCTTCTAACCCTACTCTCTTGAGGGTTTTTATCAAGAAAGGATGCTGTATTTTTGTCAAATACCTTCTCTGTATCTATTGAGAGGATCATGTGGTTATTGTCCTTTCTTTTACTGATGTGATATGTCACATCGATTGTTTTGTGGATATTGAACTAGCCCACATCCCAGGTATAAATCCCACTTGGTCATGGTGAATAATTCTCTCAATAGATTGTTGGATCCAGTTGGATAGTATCTTGTTGAGGATTTTTGTGTCCCTGTTCATCAGGGAAATTGGGCTATAGTGGTCCTTTTTAGTGGGGTCTTTGTCTGGTGTTGGAATCAAAGTAATGCTAGCTTCACAGAATGAGTTTGGAAGTGTTCCTTCCATTTTTATTTTTTGGAACAGCTTTGAAAGAATAGCTGTTAACTCTTCCTTAAATGTTTTTTTAGAATTCCCCCGGAAAGCCATCTGGCCCTGGACTCTAGTTTTTTTGGGAGATTTTTGATTACTATTCAATTTCTTTACTGGTTATGGGTCTGTTCAAATTTTCTATTTCTTCTGGTTTCAGTTTTGGTCGTTTATATGTTTCTAGGAATTTGTCCATTTCTTCCACATTGCCAAATTTGTGGGTCTATACTTGCTTATAATATTCTCTTATTTTTGTTTGTATTTCTGCAGTGCCGGTTGTAATCTCTGCTCTTTCATTCTTGATTTTATTTGTTTGAGTCCTTTCCTTTTTGTTTTTGATCAAACTGGCTAGGGGCTTATCAGTGTTGTTAATCTTTGTTAATCAGTGATTACTGAAAGGTATGAATTTGATTCATATTGTTGCCTGTAGAGCTGGAGTTTCTGGTGGTGTTGCCTGGTCCTTTCTAGTGTTTGTTGATTTTTTTTTCTTTTCTCTCCTCAGAGATCCTACCAGACATTTCTTGCTGGGCTGGTTTAGTGTCCACAAACTCCTTTAGTTTTTGTTTGTTGGGAAACTTTTGATCTCTCCTCTTATTTTGAATGACAGCCTTGTTGGATAAAGGATTCTTGGCTGCAATTTTTTTTTTTTTTTTAATTCAGCACATTGAATGTATCCTTCTTCTCCTTTCTGGCCTGCCACGTTTCTGTGGAAAGGGCTCCTGTTAACCTGAACTGTCTTTCCTTATAGGTTAAGTACTTTTTTCCCTTGCTGCTTCCATGATTCTTTCCTTGCCTGAGTGTTTTGTGAATTTGATGATGATATGCCTTGCTGATGGTCGGTTTTTGTTGAATCTAATGGGAGTTCTTTGTGCTTCCTGGATTTTAATGGCTGTGTCTTTCCCCAGATTAGGAAAGTTTTCCACTATGATATGCTCACATCAGCCTTCTACCCCTTTTCCTCTGTTTTCATCTCCTGAGACCCATATGATTTTGATGTTATTACTTTAAAAAAAATTTTTTTTAACGTTTTATTTATTTTTTGAGACAGAGACAGAGCATGAACGGGGGGAGGGGCAGAGAGAGAGGGAGACACAGAATCGGAAGCAGGCTCCAGGCTCTGAGCCACCAGCCCAGAGCCCGACGTGGGGCTCAAACTCACGGACTGCGAGATCGTGACCTGAGCTGAAGTCGGCTGCTTAACCGACTGAGCCACCCAGGCGCCCCGTTGTTATTACTTTTTAATGAGTCATTGAGTTCTCTAATATTATATCGTAGTCTTTTGCCTTAGTTTCCTTCTTTTTTTCTGCTTCATTATTCTCCATAAATTTGTCCTGTATATCACTGATTCGCTGCTCTGCTTCATCCAACCTCACCACCATGGCAAACATTTGAGATTCCATCTCAGGTATAGCTTTTTTTATTTCATCCTGACTATCTTTTACTTCTTTTGTGTCCACAGAAAGGGATTCTATGCTTTTTTCAACCCCAGCTAGTGTTCTTATTATTGTGATTCTAAATTCTGTTCAGACTTCCTGCTTGTATTAAGTTGATTAAGTCCCTCACTGTCATTTTTTCCTGTTGATCCTTTGTGGTGAATTCCTTCATTTTATTATTTTGGAGTAAGAAAAGGGATTAATAAAGTAAATAAAAATTAAAATTAAAAAATTAAAAATAACACACAAAATAAAATAAAGGATTCTAGCTCCTAGGTTTGTTTTGGTCTGGTTGTTATAAGAAGCTTGATAGAATAGAGAATGAAAGTAAAGAAAAGAAAAAAAATGGAAAAAAAACCGAAAACATTTGAAATTTAAAAACATGAATACAACAAAGTAGAATAAAATGAAATGATGAAAATCAAATAGAATTTTAAAAAATTACAAAAAAGTAAAAAATATAATAGAAAAATTTAAAGGAAGATCTTTTTTATAAAGACAGAAAATAAAATAAAAACATTTTCCCTTTGTTTCAACAGTAAGAAAAGAATAGAAAAAGAAAAATATTGAATAGATGGACCAGGAAACAGAATGAAATACGATCAAAATTACATCCAGTTTCCCCTAGAAGTCAAACTATGAAGCACTTTATAGTCTGTAAACTAAGCAGCAGAGATATTGGTCATGTTCCTCTAGATAGTGGTTGGCCCAGTTGGGCACTGCTTGGTGTAGCACTCCGTTCTGCACTAGATGACTCTGCTTAGTTTAATGGGGTTGATCACTGTGGTGCATGTAAGTGCTTATGTGCATATGTGGGAGGGGAAAATGGTGTCAGCCAGCTACCCAGTCTCTAGTATCAGAACTCTGTGTTCTCCCTGACTGGCAATCAAGCACCCTTCCTTTGTCTCTGGCTTCCATCCACTCCCCATTTCTCCACTGTCTGTGACCAAGCTGTCAGCTTGCCAGAGGACACCTCCCTCCCAAATTTTATCTCAGATAGGGCAATGTTTACAAACTGCTCATTTCTGAGGGCCAAGCAGCTTTGACCCTCTCACACCCTCTGGGAGAGGGTCCACCAAGCAATGTCATGGTGCCCGCCCACCCCTGGTACGTTTGTGTGACCGTGCTGCTGCAGATGCCCAGAGATTGTGGCCAGGTGCCCCAGAAAATGTTGGTGTGATTGTGTAGTAGCAGCATTTCAGGGATTATGGTAAATCACAGCACCCATCTGGCACCAGGCTTCACCCTTACCATCCTAGTTCCAACAGCAGCAATGTGGCTGTTCTCCAGGGTCTGCTGGGACCTTTCCTGTGGCGAGGCTGCACGGCTTCTACCAAATATCCTCCCAGCAGAGAAATTGCCTCTCCCCGTGTGGCCTGAGGACCCCTCGGACCTTGCTGTCTGTTTCTGGGGATACGCCCTCCCACCAGAGCTCTCCCAGGTATCGAGCTGTGGAGTTTCAGACTCTGTGCTCCCCTGTTTATAGCCTCTTCATGAAATTGAAACCCTCTCCTTTCTCTCTTCTCCCTGTTTTTGTTCAGTCCACTCCTTCTCTTTCTCTCCAGCTGCTTTTTTGTTGGGCAGTGCTTCTCCTATACTCTCCCCCATCTCCATCCTCTCTCCACAAGCAAAAACAGCTCCCTGCCCTCCATAGCTTCTCTCTTCCCCAGTTCACCTCTCCATGTTGTGTACCTGCCAAATTCCATGGTTCAAGTTGTGCAGATTGTTGTGTTATTCCTCAGATCAGGTATCTAGATATGCAAGACGGTTTGGTGTTGATTTAGTTGCATTTCAGTGAGGAGAGAGGCAAAAAAACCTTCCATGTTCCTCTGCCATCTTTGACTGTCCCCAACATTGCCTTAGAATGTATCCACTGATACAGGAGGCTTTGAGCTCCTCTCTCTCTTATTTACATCCCACTCCTACCCCCGTTGTGTTACCTGCTCTGCTCACAACTTTGTCTTTTATATTGCCTGATGGTTTTGGGTGAGCTCTTGACTCAAGGTCTTTGCACATGCGATTTCTCTGCCTTAACTGGTTTTCTCAAAGTTATCCACATGGTTCATGCATCCTTGAGTTTTCCAGCTCAGAAGCCCCTGATCAGTCATGACACAAAGGCAGGTTTTCCTTCCACTTAGGACTACTGTGTCCTGAACTTTTTTCCTTATTAGTTGTAACCACCACCTGAAACACCATTTATTCCTTTATTAATATTCTGTTCCTCCCTCTGACACACACACCTTAGACTGTCTTGTTAAGGTGAAACACACATTCCTACTGCATTTGTGCAACGCTGTTAAAAATACTTGTCACAAGATACTGTGTTAAATTTTCTCGGGTGGAAAAAAAAAGGTCACAGGAAATTTATGGAGGAGAACATTGCTTTGGATAATTGTTTTGATTCAGAACAAGAATTGTGAACAATTTAAGACTCATAGAAAACATGGACATTTGAGAGTCCCTGAAATTTTCTGGTGTGTATTCTAGATTGGTAGGGAGTGTGTAAGAATTAATGAATGAAGCATTTTGAAAAGACAGCATTTCTTGTAATTCTGTGATCATGCTGCTGCCTTTCCAATGTTCTTGTCTCTGTTCCAGCCATTTTCATCAATTACATGGAAGGAAGAAATCAAACTCATGTTACAGAATTTATCCTCTTGGGACTCTCAGACCAGGGGGCGCTGCAGTCACTGCTCTTTTGGCTGTTCCTGTCCTTGTACTTGGTCACCTTCACTGGGAACCTGCTCATGATCCTGGCCATTATCACA
>NW_024422754.1:0-1169 GCF_014898765.1 Herpailurus yagouaroundi | reverse complement strand
GCCTTTGCTGAATTTGTTCATGATGACAAAATGGAATACTTAATGAATCTTTAACCTAAAAATGTTAAATATCAAATATTATAACTGCCTTTCCATACTGCCAACAACATATTTAGGCAAGAATGATGATGAAGCACTTCCTTAAAAGGCAAAAGACATGTCATCCCAAACAATGAAATGTTTAATGGGATTAGAGTTAGTGGAAAACTAATATTGGGAGAGGAAAATTCTTTAGGCTCTGACTTAAGGATGGGCAGTTTTTCTCTTACAGAAAGTAAGAGACCATGTACTCACTTGTGAACAAGGCCAATGGATACAGAAATCATTTCTTAACCAAAGCTAAATAAGAAGGAGGCCCAAGATAGGGTAAAAAGAGAGTAGAAAACACAGACTAGATTTGATAAAAAACAATATCCTTACACTACGTCATTTATCTGCTATAAAATTATATGTAGAAATGTAGTCCCTGAGAAAAAAATAAGGTAGTAATGGAAAATTCAGAATTGCAATAGTCACAGATGGCTGTAATCTAAGATTATTTGTTACATTTTAGCACTGAAATGCTTTCTGAAATACTTATTTTCGAACAAAGTAACTTATAGGCCACTGAACATTTTTCCGGTCAAGCTTGCCAAAGGAACTTATTTTTCTAAATCAGTCCTTGTTAAACTGCTGGTTCCAATCTTTGAGTGAGTTGTAAGGATAAGAGTTGTTTTATTATTCTTGTTTTTTTAATAATGTGTACCTTATATATACACATGAACATATATGTGTGCTGTGGCTCAGGGCATAAAATGTATTTATTATGAGTTACAGTCAGACCATTTCAAAGCCATGTTCATTTTAAAGATCTTAACAATGTTTAATGGACATGTCTGAATTGCCTCAGTAAAGATTAACTCAAGATATAAATGAAGTAAATGAATGCCTATAATACGTCGGTGGAGGACCCCAAGCACTCACTATTTCCTCAGTAAGTTAATTTCCCGACATTGGTCAAGGTGCCTTTCTCTCTCCACCTCACATTAAAGCCCCACCATTAGCGCCCCCTGGAGTTTTACTGAGATACAACTGACAGAACACTGCAAGTTTAAGATGTATGACACCTTGATTTGATTTACAACCACAGTATTAACTACCATCTCTCTCCCCCTGAGACATAGTTGCCA
>NW_024422753.1:0-1466 GCF_014898765.1 Herpailurus yagouaroundi | reverse complement strand
TTCTTCAACTTTACATACGCACAGTTAGCTTCAAAAGACTCTTATCCACCTTTGGTGAATTTGTTCATGATGACAAAATGAAATACTTAATGAATCTTTAACCTAAAAATGTTAAATATCAAATATTATAACTGCCTTTCCATACTGCCAACAACATATTTAGGCAAGAATGATGATGAAGCACTTCCTTAAAAGGCAAAAGACATGTCATCCCAAACAATGAAATGTTTAATGGGATTAGAGTTAGTGAAAAACTAATATTGGGAGAGGAAAATTCTTTAGGCTCTGACTTAAGGATGGGCAGTTTTTCTCTTACAGAAAGTAAGAGACCATGTACTCACTTGTGAACAAGGCCAATGGATACAGAAATCATTTCTTAACCAAAGCTAAATAAGAAGGAGGCCCAAGATAGGGTAAAAAGAGAGTAGAAAACACAGACTAGATTTGATAAAAACAATATCCTTACGCTACATCATTTATCTGCTATAAAATTATGTGTAGAAATGTAGTCCCTGAGAAAAAAATAAGGTAGTAATGGAAAATTCAGAATTGCAATAGTCACAGATGGCTGTAATCTAAGATTATTTGTTACATTTTAGCACTGAAATGCTTTCTGAAATACTTATTTTTGAACAAAGTAACTTATAGGCCACTGAACATTTTTCTGGTCAAGCTTGCCAAAGGAACTTATTTTTCTAAATCAGTGCTTGTTAAACTGCTGGTTCCAATATTTGAGTTGTAAGGATAAGAGTTGTTTTATTATTCTTGTTTTTTAAATTATGTGTACCTTATATACACACATGAACATATAGGTGTGCTGTGGCTCAGGGCATAAAATGTATTTATTATGAGTTACAGTCAGACCATTTCAAAGCTGTCATTTTAAAGACCTTAACAGGGGGATCCTGGGAAGATGGCGGCGTAGGAGGATGCTGGGCTCACCGCGCGTCCTGCTGATCACTTAGATTCCACCCACACTTGCCTAAATAACCCAGAAAACCGCCAGAGGATTAGCAGAATGGAGTCTCCGGAGCCAAGCGCAGACGAGAGGCCCACGGAAGAGGGTAGGAAGGGCGGCAAAAGGTGCGCGCTCCACGGACTGGCGGGAGGGAGCCAGGGCAGAGGGGCGGCCCGCCGGCCAAGCAGAGCCCCCGAGTCTGGCTTGCAAAAGCGGAGGGGCTGGACGGACTGTGTTCCGACAGCAAGCGGGACTTGACATCTGGAAGGTTATAAGCTAACAGCTCTGCTCGGAGAACAGGAGGGCTGGAGGACAACGGGAGGGAGAGTTGTTGAGCCCCGGACAACAGAGCTCAGTTTGGCGGGGAACAAAGGTGCTCACCAGCGCCATCTCCCTCGCCCATCCCCCAGCCAAAATTCCAAAGGGAAGAGAAAATTCTGAAAACAGCTAAAGATAAACGTGCTCTAACATATAAAGGGAGACCTATAAGACTCGTGACTGATCTCTC
>NW_024422752.1:0-1038 GCF_014898765.1 Herpailurus yagouaroundi | reverse complement strand
AAGACTCGTGACTGATCTCTCTACTGAAACTTGGCAGGCAAGAAAGGAATGGCAGGAGATCTTCAATGTGTTGAACAGAAAATATGCAGCCGAGAATCCTTTATCCAGCAAGTCTGTCATTTAGAATAGAAGGAGAGATAAAGGTCTTCCCAAACAAACAAAAACTGAAGGAATTCGTCACCACTAAACCGGCCCTACAAGAGATCCTAAGGGGGATCCTGTGAGACAAAATACCAGAGACATCGCTACAAGCATGAAACCTACAGACATCACAATGACTCTAAACCCATTTCTTTCTATAATAACACTGAATGTAAATGGACTAAATGCGCCAACCAAAAGACATAGGGTATCAGAATGGATAAAAAAACAAGACCCATCTATTTGCTGTCTACAAGAGACTCATTTTAGACCTGAGGACACCTTCATATTGAGAATGAGGGGATGGAGAACTATTTATCATGCCACTGGAAGTCAAAAGAAAGCTGGAGTAGCCATACTTATATCAGACAAACTAAACTTTAAAGACTGTAACAAGAGATGAAGAAGGGCATTATATAATAATCACAGGGTCTATCCATCAGGAAGAGCTAACAATTATAAATGTCTATGCGCCGAATACAGGAGCCCCCAAATATATAAAACAATTAACTCACAAACATAAGCAACTTTATTGATAAGAATGTGGTAATTGTAGGGGACTTTAACACTCCACTTTAAAGACCTTAACAATGTTTAATGGAAATGTCTGAATTGCCTCAGTAAAGATTAACTCAAGATATAAATGAAGTAAATGAATGCCTATAATACGTCGGTGGAGGACCCTAAGCACTATTTCCTCAGTAAGTTAATTTCCCAACATTGGTCAAGGTGCCTTTCTCTCTCCACCTCACCTTAAAGCCCCACCATTAGCGCCCCCTGGAGTTTTACTGAGATACAACTGACAGAACACTGCAAGTTTAAGATGTATGACACCTTGATTTGATTTCCTACCACAGTATTAACTACCATCTCTCTCCCCCTGAGACATAGTTGCCA
>NW_024422751.1:0-3759 GCF_014898765.1 Herpailurus yagouaroundi | reverse complement strand
TAATAAGTAATGATAAAGAGAAAATCTTAACAGATGCAATAAAAAAAGAAAAGGTTCTATACAAGTGAAATTCCACAAGGCCATCAGCTGACTTGTCAGCAGAAACTTTGCAGGCCAGAACCGAGTGGCATGATATACTCAAAGTGCTAAAAGAAAAGAAACAAAACAAAACTACACTAAGAATACTTGATCCAGCAAGGCTATCATTCAGAACAGAAGAAAAGATAGTTTCCCAAACAAAAGTGAAAGGATTCATCACCTTTAAACCAGCCTTATGTAAAGTTTTAAAGAGAATTCCTTAAGTGTAAAGAAAGGAAAGTATATAATTAGAAATAAGAAAATTATGAAAGGGAAAATTTTCACAGGTAAAGCAAACATACGGTAAAAAAAAAAAAAAGATTAATCACTTAATAAAGTCAGTATGGAGGTTAAAACACAAAAGTGGTAAAAATGAATTGTACCTACAAAAATTAGCCAAATACACAAAACGAAAAGATGTAAAATGTGACATCATATACATAAAACATGGAGGGTGAGTAAAAATTTAGTGCTTACAATGTGTTTGAACTTAAGAAACTATCAACTTAATTTAGACTGCTAGATACTTAAGAAGTTATAATGAACACAGCAGTGCCTGGGTGGCTCAGTTGGTTAAACATCTGACTTCGGCTCAGGTCATGATCTCATAGTTCATGGGTTTGAGCCTTCTGTCAGGCTCTGTGCTGACAGCTCAGAGCCTGGGGCCTGTCTTAGATTCTGGGTCTCCCTCTCTCTCTGCCCCTCCCCCACTTGCACTCTGTCTCTTTCTCTGTCTCAAAAATTAACATTAAAAAACATTCAAAAAAGAAGTTATATATGAACACAATGGTAACAACAGATCAAAAACCTATAATAGTTATACACAAAAAAATAGAAAGTCAAGCATAACACTAAGCAAAGCCATCAAACCACAAGGGAAAAGATCCATAGAAGAAACAGAGAAGAACTATTAAAAAAAAAACAGAAAATAAGTATATACCTACTAATCACTACTTTAAATGTAAGTGGTTTTCATACTCCAATCAAAACATATAGGATTGCTGAATGGCTTAGAAAACAAGACCCATCTATATGCAGCCTACAACTATCTCACTTCAAACCTGGAAACACATACAGACTAAAGGTGAAGAGATAAAAAAAAAAAAACACATATACTATGCAAATGAAACTGCACAAAGGCCAGTGTAGCAATTCTCATATCAAAATAGGCTTTAAAACAAACAGTGTAGCAAGAGACAATGAAGCGCACTATATAATGATAAATAGAACAATACATCAAGAGGATATAACAATTGTAAATATCTATGCACACAACATAGAAACACCAAAATACATAAAGCAAATATTAACAGATATAAGCAGAAACTGACAGTGATACAACAGTAGTAGAGGGCTTTAACACCCCACTTACATCAATGGATAGATCATCCAGATATAATATCAACAAGAGTGGCTTTGAAACACACATTATATCAGGTGAAGCTGACAAATATACAGAACATTCCATCCCCCAAGAGCAGAATACAAATTCTTTTTAGGTGCACGTGGATTCTCCAGGATACAACAGATAGGCCATAAAGTAAGTCTCAGTAAATATAAAAATATTGAGCTCATATCAAGTATGTTTTCCAACCACAACAATATGATACTAGAAATCAATTATAAGAAAAAAATCTGGAAGAAGCACACCAACATGTGGTGGAGGATAAACAAAATGCTACTCAACAATGAAAGTGTCAACCAAGAAATCAAAGAAGAAATCAACAAACACCTGGAGACAAATGAAAATGAAAATGCAACAGTCCAACATCTTTGGCATACAGCAAAAACAGTAAGACGGAATTTTATAGTAATCAGGCCTACTTCAAGAAATAAGAAAAGTTTCAAATAAAGAACCTAACCTTACACCTAAAGAAACTAAGAAGAAAAGAAAGGACAAACAAACCCAAGGTTAGAAGAAGAAATAATAAACACCAGAGCAGAAAATAACAAAATGAAGACTAAAAGAATAATTGAAAAGATCAATGAAAGCAAGAGTCAGTTTTCTAAAAAAATAAAATTGGTAACACTTTAGCCAAATTCATCAAGAAAAAATGAGAGAGGTTTCAAATAAAATCATAAATGAAGGAGAAGAAACAGCAACTGACACCAGACAAATACAAAGGATTATAAGAGCATATTATGAAAAATGATATGCCAACACAGTGGACAATTTACTCAAATGGATAAATTACAGAAACATATAATCTTCCAAAACTATCAGGAAGAAACAGAAAATGTGAACTGAGTAATTACTAGTAATGAAATTGACTCAGTAATCAACCAACTTCCTAATCCATCATACAAGGCCAGTATTACTGTGATACCAAAACCAGACCAAAAACCTAACAACAACAATAGCAGAAATGCAAAACAAACAAACAACTAACTAGAGGCCAACATATATGATGAACATAGCTGTAAAAATCCTGAAAAGATTGGCAAGCCTAATTCAACAATATATTAAAATGATCAGTGACCATGATCAAGTGGGTTTTATTCTGGGGATGTAAGGGTGTTTCAGTATGTGCAAGTCAATCAGTATGACAAATCACACTAACAAGAGAAAGGGTAAAACCATATGTAAAGATATGCAGATACAACATTTGATATTTTCAACATCCTTTTCTGATAAAAACTCAGTGAAGTATCTCAACATAATAAAGACTGTACACAGCAAATCCATAGCTGACATCATATTCAATGGTGAAAAACTGGGAGCCTTTCCTCTAACATCAGGAACAAAATAAGGTTTCCACTCCTCCCACTTTTATTTAGTGGAGTTCTGGAAGTCCCAGCCATCATAATAAGACAAGAAAAAGAAATGAAAAGCATCCAAATTGCTAAGGAAGCAGTAAAACTGTCACTCTTTATAGATGACATGTTACTATATATAGAAAACCCTAAAGGCACCACCAAAAAACTATTACAAGTGATAAATGAATTCAGTCAAGTTGCAGGATAACAAAATCAATATAAAGTATGTGTTGCATTTCTATACAGAAATGTAAAAGTTGCAGAAAGAAAATTTAAGGACACAATCCAATTTACAGTTGCGCTGAAAGGATATAATAATTAATCAAGGAGGTGAAAGACCTAATCTCTGAAAACTATAAAACATTGATGAAAGAAATTGAAGATGAAGCAACAAATGTAAAAGTATAGCATGCTCATGGATTTGAAGCATTAGTATTGGTAAAATGTCCATATTACCCAAAGCAATATATAGATTAAATGCAATCTCTTTCTAAATACCAACAGCATTTATCACAGAACTAGAGCAAATAAAATTTTTAAAGAACCACAAAAGTTCTCAAATAGCCAAAGCCATCTTGAGAGAACAAAACTAGAGGTATCACCATCTCAGATTTCAAGATATATTGCAGACCAATAGCAATAAAAACAGGATGTACTGGCATCAAAAGAGACACACAGATCAATGGAACAGGATAAAGAGCCCAGAAATAAGCCTACTCATATATGGTTGATTCATCTACAATAGAGGAGCAAGAATATATAATGGGGAAAAGACAGTATTTTCAAAAAGTGTTTTTGAGGAATCTGGTGGCTACATGCAAAAGGATGAAACTGGACAATTTCTTACACCAAATACAAAAGTAATCTCAAAATGGACTAAAGGCCTACATATGAGAACTGAAACTCCTACAAGAAAACATAGGC
>NW_024422750.1:0-4171 GCF_014898765.1 Herpailurus yagouaroundi | reverse complement strand
TAATTCCCTAAAGCCATCAGCTGACTTGTCAGCAGAAACTTTGCAGGCCAGAAGGGAGTGCCATGATATATACAAAGTGCTAAAAGAAAACAAACAAACAAAACAAAACAAAACTACACTAAGAATACTTGATCCAGCAAGGCTATCATTCAGAACAGAAGGAAAGACAATTTCTCAAACAAAAGTGAAAGGATTCATCACCTTTAAACCAGCCTTATATAAAGTTTTAAAGAGAATTCCTTAAGTGTAAAGGAAAGGATATAATCAGAAATAAGAAAATTATGAAAGGGAAAATTTTGAGATGTAAAGCAAACATATGGTAAAAAATAGATTTAGCACTTAATAAAGTCAGTATGGAGGTTAAAACACAAAAGTGGTAAAAATCAATTGTACCTACAAAAATTAGTCAAATACACAAAACAAAAAGATGTAAAATGTGACATCATATACAGAAAACATGGAGGGTGAGTAAAAATTTAGCGCTTACAGTGTGTTTGAACTTAAGAAACTATCACCTTAATATAGACTGCTAGATACTTAAGAAGTTACAATGAACACAGCAGTGTGTGGGTGGCTCAGTTGGTTAAACATCTGACTTCGGCTCAGGTCATGATCTCATAGTTCATAGGTTTGAGCCTTCTGTCAGGCTCTGTGCTGACAGCTCAGAGCCTGGGCCCGCCTTAGATTCTGGGTCTCCCTCTCTCTCTGCCCCTCCCCCACTTGCACCCTGTCTCTTTCTCTATCTGTCTCAAAAATAAACATTAAAAAACATTCAAAAAAGAAGTTATATGTGAACACAATGGTAACAACAACTCAAAAACCTATAATAGTTACAGAAAAAAATAGAAAGTCTAGGGGCGCTTGGGTGGCTCAGTCAGTTGAGCTTCCGACTTCAGCTCAGGTCACGATCTCGCTGTTTGTGAGTTCAAGCCCAGTGTCGGGCTCTGTGCTGACAGCTTGGAGCCTGCAGCCTGCTTTGGATTCTGTGTCTCCCTCTTTCTCTGCCCCTCCCTCACTCACACTCTGTCTCTCTCTCTCTCCTTCAAAAATAAACAAACATTAAAAAAAATTTTTTTTAAATAGAAAGTCAAGCATAACACTAAGCAAAGCCATCAAACCACAAGGGAAAAGATCAAGAGAAGAAGAAACAGTGAAGAACTATAAAACAAACAGAAAACAAGTATATACCTACTAATCATTGCTTTAAATGTAAATGGTCTTAATATTCCAATCAAAACATATCGGATGACTGAATGGATAAAAAAAAAAAAAAACGGGACCCATCTATATGCAGCCTACAGCTATCTCACTTCAAACCTGTAAACACATACAGACTAAAGGTGAAGAGATAAAAAAAAAAAACATATACCATGCAAATGAAATTGCACAAAGGGCCAGTGTAGCAATTCTCATATCAAAATAGGCTTTAAAACAAAGACTGTAGAGCAAGAGATAATGAAGCACTATATAATGATAAATGGAACAACACATCAAGAGGATATAATAATTGTAAATATCTATTCACACAACATAGGAACACCAAAATACATAAAGCAAATATTAACAGATATAAGCAGAAACTGATAGTAATACAATAGTAGTAGGGGGCTTTAACACCCCACTTACATCAATGGATAGATCATCCAGATAAATATCAACAAGAAAACAGTGGCTTTGAAACACACATTCTATCAGATGAAGCTGACAAATATACAGAACATTCCATCCCCCAACAGCAGAATACATATTCTTTTTAGGTGCACATGGACTCTCCAGGATACAACAGATGATAGGCCATAAAGTAAGTCTCAGTAAATATAAGAATATTGAGCTCATAATAAGTATGTTTTCCAACCACAGCAATATGATACTAGAAATCAATTATAAGAAAAAAAATCTGGAAGAAGCACACCAGCATGTGGTGGAGGAGAAACAAAATGCTACTCAACAATGAATGGGTCAACCAAGAAATCAAAGAGGAAATCAACAAACACCTGGAGACAAATGAAAATGAAAACACAACAGTCCAACACCTTGGCATACAGCAAAAGCAGTAAGAGGGAATTTTATAGTAATCAGGCCTACTTCAAGAAATAAGAAAATTTTCAAATAAAGAACCTAACCTTACACCTAAAGAAACTAAGAAGAAAAGAAAGGACAAACACAAGGTTAGAAGAAGAAAAGAAATAATAAACACCAGAGCAGAAAACAACAAAATAGAGACTAAAAGAACAATTGAAAAGATCAATGAAACCAAGAGTCAATTTTCTAAAAAAATAAAATTGATAACACTTTAGCCAAATTCATCAAGAAAAAATGAGAGAGGTTTCGAATAAAATCATAAATGAAGGAAAAGAAATAGCAACTGACACCAGAGAAATACAAAGGGTAAGAGCATATTATGAAAATGATATGCCAACACAGTGGACAATTTAGTCAAATGGATAAATTACAGAAACATATAATCTTCCAAAACTGTATCGGGAATAAATAGAAAATGTGAACTGAGTAATTACTAGTAATGAAATTGAATTAGTAATCAACCAACTTCCTAATCCATCATACAAGGCCAGCATTAGTGTGATACCAAAACCAGACCAAAAACCTAACAACAACAACAAAAATGCAAAACAAACAAAGAACTACAGGCCAACATATATGATGAACATAGCTGTAAAAACCCTCAAAAGACTGGCAAGCCTAATTCAACAATATATTAATCAGTGACCATGATCAGGTAGGGTTTTATTCTAGGGACGTAAGGGTGTTTCAGTATGTACAAGTCAATCAGTGTGACACATCACATTAACAAGAGAAAGGGTAAAAACCGTGTGTAAAGATATGCAGATATAGTATTTGATACTTTCAACATCCTTTTCTGATAAAAACTCAGTGAAGTATCTCAACATAATAAAGACTGTACACAGCAAATCCATAGCTGACATCATATTCAATGGTGAAAAACTGGGAGCCTTTCCTCTAACATCAGGAACAAAATAAGGTTTCCACTCCTCCCACTTTTATTTAGTGGAGTTCTGGAAGTCCCAGCCATCATAATAAGACAAGAAAAAGAAATGAAAAGCATCCAAATTGCTAAGGAAGCAGTAAAACTGTCACTCTTTATAGATGACATGTTACTATATATAGAAAACCCTAAAGGCACCAACAGAAAACTATTACAATTGATAAATGAATTCAGTCAAGTTGCAGGATACAAAATCAATATAAAGTATGTGTTGCATTTCTATACAGAAATGTAAAAGTAGCAGAAAGAAAATTTAAGGACACAATCCAATTTACAGTTGTGCCGAAAGGATATAATAATCAAGGAGGTGAAAGACCTAATCTCTGAAAACTATAAAACATTGATGAAAGAAATTGAAGATGAAACAACAAACGTAAAAGTATACCATGCTCATGGATTTAAAGAATTAGTATTGGTAAAATGTCCATATTACCCAAAGCAATATATAGATTAAATGCAATCTCTTTCTAAATACCAACAGCATTGGGGCGTCTGGGTGGCGCAGTCGGTTAAGCGTCCGACTTCAGCCAGGTCACGATCTCGCGGTCCGTGAGTTCGAGCCCCGCGTCGGGCTCTGGGCTGATGGCTCAGAGCCTGGAGCCTGTTTTCGATTCTGTGTCTCCCTCTCTCTCTGCCCCTCCCCCGTTCATGCTCTGTCTCTCTCCGTCCCCAAAATAAATAAAAAACGTTGAAAAAAAATTTAAAAAAAAAAATAAATACCAACAGCATTTATCACAGAACTAGAACAAATAAAATTTTTAAAGAACCACAAAAGTTCTCAAATAGCCAAAGCCATCTTGAAAGAGAACAAAACTAGAGGTATCACCATCTCAGATTTCAAGATATATTGCAGACCAATAGTAATAAAAACAGGATTTTTGGCATCAAAAGAGACACACAGATCATGGAACAGGATAAAGAGCCCAGAAATAAGCCTACTCGTATATGGTTAATTAATCTACAATAGAGGAGCAAGAATATATAATGGGGAAAAGACACTATTTTCAAAAAATGTTTTTGAGGAATCTGGTAGCTACATGCAAAAGGATGAAACTGGACAATTTCTGACATTAAATACAAAAGTAATCTCAAAATGGATTAAAGGCCTACATATGAGAACTGAAACTCCTACAAGAAAACATAGGC
>NW_024422749.1:0-5175 GCF_014898765.1 Herpailurus yagouaroundi | reverse complement strand
CAACTGTGTTCCAAGTATTGGGAGATTTATAAACAACACGTTTAATCACAATGATAATCATCAGGAATAGGTACCCATTTTTAAGATGAGAAAACTGGATCCAAAGCAATTAAGTTGCTAAACTGTATACAGATATTTAGAACCTGGATTCCAACATAAGCACTTTGATAGTGGAATTTGTACACTCAACCACTACCTCATCTTGTCCACTGTAGATCCCCTAACATGATGAGCAGGAGTTAGTAGGTAACTGGGTTTTAGCAGAAGGGGACTTTGACAGTGAATGAAAAATAGGTATTTAGAAAAGCCCAGAAGTAGATCAACTGTAAAATAAGAAAAGAAAAATGTTTGAAGGTTAAGGAAAACTTCTATCGCAGTAATTAAAGAGTCTTTGCACATTTTTAGTTTGCAATTAGCAAGGAAATGGATTTTGCTCAGGCAAATCATTTGATAATTCAAGCCTCTCAAAATTTGCTTCCACTATCCTAAATATAATCAATTAGTTCCAAATATCAGTAACATAATGGTAAAAGACAAGTGTTTATCATGGGTGCATTATTTCAAAACTGGGATGAGTGGGAATAAAGATGAGTGTAAGCTTCACATTTATTAGAGAAAAAGGGAAAGACATCAAATATGGAAAAATTAAAAACTCATTGGCTACCTTTTTTTCCAGAACTAAAACAAGCAATAAACTGCTCTAGGTGAAGAAGGAATGGTTCTTGGCCATTACTGTATGCAACAAGATGACTCACACATTAAGAGTCTAAAAAAGTGAAGGTTACCATATAGACCTTGTAGCTCTGATTTTTAAAGTGTTATTCCTTATGTCTATAAAATTGGGAAGTACTCTAATTCCAACTCTTATATGTATAAGACACTCAATTTATATGACATGAAATGTCAACTGAGTTAAGTAATTACAGGTACATAATGTTCATAGGAACACACTTTGTCATAGTTAACAACTAGGAAAAAACATTTAGGTGTTGATCAATAGAGGAGCAGATGAATAAGTATTAAAATATAGTGTAGTCATACAATGGAATGTTGCAACAGATGAACTAGCGCTTATGTTCCATCATGTATCGATCTTAGATATATGACATTTTTTATATAAAAACCAATGTTTGAGAAATTTTCATATACTGTGTTATCACTCATGCAAATAAAAATATATTAAATTCTGTTGTTTATGGATATTTTTGAGAAAGTTAATGTATAAAACAGTGAACTTTGAAATATATCAAGTTCATAGTGGTGTTTGTCACAATGAAAGGGAGTAAAAATTCCAAAGGAAGTTTTATTTTATTAAGTAATATCTGAGGCAAATAAAGTATTAAACAAGTGGTGGGGTCATGAGTATTATTTCTTTTAATTTTTAGTACTTCAAAATATTTGTAAAAGTTCTGTGACTTCATAAAACTATTTTGGGCAAAATGTGTTTGGAATGAATAATTGAGAAAATTATTTCAGTTCATCATAATATGCAAATGGTTCACACGTGTTTATAATGATCATATAGTCTTACTAAAAGCAAAGTGAACATAAACCTCTCTGAAGATTTCCAGATAACCAGACAGAGCATTCTACAGGATTGAATTCAGGAAAGAAAACTAGAAACTTCAAGCTCTCATGAGCTTAACTTTGAGTTTTATATCACAAGTTCCTATTTGCTCTAAAAAGTGTAATTTTGCCTCCTTGTAGGGAACGTTCCTGAGAATTTAATCCTGGTGTTTCACTTTCAGTGTCCTAGGAAAGGGGAGGTACACTCCGCACTTGTGGGTTCATAAATCACCTTGTGCAGTGTAGAACACAACAATCGGACAAGAGTCAACTGTGCGGAGTAGCACAGGCTAAACCAACTGATCCAGACTCTGAAAACCCAGTCATACTGAGATAATTGCCAGGACCCCAGATACAGTGTTTTTAATGGTATCCCAGATTTACATGGATGTCAAAGGTCAGTAAGACCACCTGCTCTTCTGAAGTTGGGAAGACCAGGTGAAATAGCCAAAGGTTAGGAATCCTCAGTATAACTAAGCTGTGCTCCCAGCAATGAAATGGGGGTAGGATTACCCACTTTCAATCAATGGAGTGCTGCCCCTATGTACCACCTGATCTGTTCTCCTTTCCACCATCTTCGTCATTTTTAAAGCACAAATCTGGTCAAGTCACTCCTCTGCTTAAAAGACTTTAACATACTTCCTTGCACTTGGCATTAGGCTGAAACCTCTTAACATGATGTACGGGCTTCAATTTAGCCCATTCCTCCTCTTGCTCCAACACTCTAATTGGGGTTTCTTCGCCTCAGCACTAGTCTGTTTAAATTAATTTGTTTTGCTCAGGTACATTTATCATCTAGTCTCTGATCTTGTCCCTGAGGGTAGAGATGGTTTTTATGCTGTTTATCCTTATAATGTTAGTGCCTGTCATACTGCTTGGAATGTAGGAGGTTCTCAACACATGTTTGTTGAAAGAAGGGAAGGAGGAGGAAATGTGGGAAAGAGGAAGGAAAGGGTTTTTTTCTAAAATAGAATAAAAGTAAAAATATTTGCATAAAGTATTAGTAGGAATGACAGGATTTGGGCCCAATCAGAAAAAATATCTTTTAGAATCTATCCATATGGCAGCTCAATGTGTCTGACCATGGCTCCACTTGTCTTCTTTGGTGGGGGGATGGAGGTAGACAATAACAGAATAAAATGTTTTGTTGAAATGATTCAAGCCTGAGAACCTTATTGACCACTGAGGATCATCACAAACTCAATGTGAAAAAGATGATGATGGAAACAGCACCCAAAGGCACAGATCCTGTGTGGCTTGCAAGGTTTCCTTTACTGCTTATGCGTAAACAAAGCCAGCTACATCTGTCCTGTCTCAGCTCAGGGCACGAACCCCTCAAACAGTTAATCCATTCTTGACATGTCATTTTTTAAAATAGAAAACTTTTAAGATGGAAACTGTCAAATCATCTGTAATATTATGCCCAGAATTGTGTTAGAAAAAAAATGGAAGAAATTTAAAAGAGGCAAAACCCTTATATGTATACCCTCTAAATGACAGGTAGTTGTGATGCAACTTTCTTTCGAGTTTATATTTGAAATTTCAGTTCCCTTTCTCATCGCCTCAGAAACATGCATATATATCTTTCATCTAAAAGACTAGCCTCTCGCTCTACAGATATATCAAAAGGCTCAAAATATCACCATTTTGTTTATCGTTATCTGTATATTCACATTTTCTGTCTCAGGGTGTTTGTTTGAGATACACTTTAAAACCCAAGGGAAATTCAGAGAAGATGGCAAAGTAAGAGGACCCTGAGCTCCCCTCAGCCCAAGGACACGCTAAGACAATGGCCACGTCTGCACAACTGACTCTGGAAGCAGCCTGAAGACTGGCAGAGCAGACCCTCCACCACTAATCCCAGAGAGGAATGAAAAGGGTAGGAGCGGTGGAGCTACAGTCGGGAACCAAACTTCCAGTGAGACTAACTATCAATGGAAGGTGTGTCACAAGCATAGAGGGCAGTAGGAAACTCAGTGTGGTAACTCAACCCTGAGAAACACCACAGAAGCAACAGTTTAAAAGAGCTTGGATATATGTGAAGGAGATTTATTTACTCATCTTGGAATGTGTTCTGGAGGGGCAGAGATCTTCAAGAGATTTCTTGAGGAAGAAGAGCGCTGGTGGGCATCATTTTTCTTCTCCTCCCCCATCCGAGGTAGCTGGAAACTTGCAGGAGCCAATGATAACACTCTCCATCTACCTTGCTAGCCCTGTGCACCCAGCTTTCACATTCCTTTCCGGCTACACTGATCCAACCCACTCAACTTAGCAGACATCACTCCAAAGCAGCTCCTGCATTGCAACACCCTGTAAGCAGCTCCGGCAGGGACAAGTACCACTCCAAAGTGACTCCTGCCCTGGGGAAGGGATAAGATAACCACACACCCCAGTGCCCTCAGTTCCAGCATCCTGGCCTCTTAGCTGTCTGCTGGGGGAGTAAGCCCTGCCATTCGGTGTTCCAATAGCTGTGGCAGAGATGCTAACTGTAGACCACTGGCCCCATTCACCAATAACAGTCTCTGAGACTTGCAGGGAGAAAGCCCTGCCCTTTGATGTACCTGCAGTTCTGGCACAAAGCCCAGCTGCAGACAGTCAGCTGGACTTCTAACCCTGCCCACTAAAGAGCCCACAGCAGCCTCAGGCCTCTCAACATTGAGGAAACTAACCACCCCCCCACATTCACCACCCAATAGTACACCAACAGCAAGCAAACCTAGTCATTGCAACAGGCCTGGATAGAGACAATCATGGCTCAGCCAAAATGGGACGTGCATGCAGCCCACAGAGGGGACATTCCTGGAGCAAATGGTTCTGGTGACCAGGGGGACATTACTATAGGACACCACATGCCCTCTTCTACACAAGGCCGCTACTTTAATTTTTTTTTCAACGTTTATTTATTTTTGGGACAGAGAGAGACAGAGCATGAACGGGGGAGGGGCAGAGAGAGAGGGAGACACAGAATCGGAAACAGGCTCCAGGCTCTGAGCCATCAGCCCAGGGCCTGACGCGGGGCTCGAACTCACGGACCGCGAGATCGTGACCTGGCTGAAGTCGGACGCTTAACCCACTGCGCCACCCAGGCGCCCCAAGGCCGCTACTTTAAAGACCAGGAGACACTGCTGACATAATACATAGAAACAAACACAAAGAGTCGTGCAAAATGAGATGAAGGAATAGGTACCAGATGAAAGAACAAGATACTACCAATGACAAAAACTAGATGAAACAGAGATAAGCAATATGCCTGAAAAAGAAATCAAAGCAATGGTAATAAAGATATTCAGTGGATTTTGGAAAAGAGTGGATGAAATAAGTGAGAATTTCAACAAGAAGAAAATAGAAAAAATAACCTCTCAGAGATAAGGAATTCAATTAATAAAATAAAAAATATACTACAGAGAATCAATAGCAGACGAGAGGATGCAGAAAAATGGATCAGCAATCTGGAAGACAATGTAATGGGAAGCATCCAAGCTGAACAGCAAAAAGAAAAAGAAATAACAATAAATGAGAAAAGGTTAAGGGAACTCAACAATATCAAGTGTAATAACATTCACGGTATAGGGATCTCAGAAGGAGAAGAGATAAAGAAGGAAAAAAAAA
>NW_024422748.1:0-5179 GCF_014898765.1 Herpailurus yagouaroundi | reverse complement strand
CAACTGTGTTCCAAGTATTGGGAGATTTATAAACAACACGTTTAATCCCAATGATAATCATCAGGAATAGGTACCCATTTTTAAGATGAGAAAACTGGATCCAAAGCAATTAAGTTGCTAAACTGTATACAGATATTTAGAACCTGGATTCCAACATAAGCACTCTGATAGTGGAATTTGTACACTCAACCACTACCTCATCTTGTCCACTGTAGATCCCCTAACATGATGAGCAGGAGTTAGTAGGTAACTGGGTTGTAGCAGAAGGGGACTTTGACAGTGAATGAAAAATAGGTATTTAGAAAAGCCCAGAAGTAGATCAACTGTAAAATAAGAAAAGAAAAATGTTTGAAGGTTAAGGAAAATTTCTATCGCAGTAATTAAAGAGTCTTTGCACATTTTTAGTTTGCAATTAGCAAGGAAATGGATTTTGCTCAGGCAAATCATTTGATAATTCAAGCCATCTCAAAATTTGCTTCCACTATCCTAAATATAATCAATTAGTTCCAAATATCAGTAACATAATGGTAAAAGACAAGTGTTTATCATGGGTGCATTATTTCAAAACTGGGATGAGTGGGAATAAAGATGAGTATAAGCTTCACATTTATTAGAGAAAAAGGGAAAGACATCAAATATGGAAAACTTAAAAACTCATTGGCTACCTTTTTTTCCAGAACTAAAACAAGCAATGAACTGCTCTAGGTGAAGAAGGAATGGTTCTTGGCCATTACTGTATGCAACAAGATGACTCACACACTAAGAGTCTAAAAAAGTGAAGATTACCATATAGACCTTGTAGCTCTGATTTTTAAAGTGTTATTCCTTATGTCTACAAAATTGTGAAGTACTCTAATTCCAACTCTTATATGTATAAGACACTCAATTTATATGACATGAAATGTCAACTGAGTTAAGTAATTACAGGTACATAATGTTCATAGGAACACACTTTGTCATAGTTAACAACTAGGAAAAAACATTTAGGTGTTGATCAATAGAGGAGCAGATGAATAAGTATTAAAATATAGTGTAGTCATACAATGGAATGTTGCAACAGATGAACTAGCGCTTATGTTCCATCATGTATCGATCTTAGATATATGACATTTTTTAAATAAAAACCAATGTTTGAGAAATTTTCATATACTGTGTTATCACTCATGCAAATAAAAATATATTAAATTCTGTTGTTTATGGATATTTTTGAGAAAGTTAATGTATAAAACAGTGAACTTTGAAATATATCAAGTTCATAGTGGTGTTTGTCACAATGAAAGGGAGTAAAAATTCCAAAGGAAGTTTTATTTTATTAAGTAATATCTGAGGCAAATAAAGTATTAAACAAGTGGTGGGGTCATGAGTATTATTTCTTTTAATTTTTAGTACTTCAAAATATTTGTAAAAGTTCTGTGACTTCATAAAACTATTTTGGGCAAAATGTGTTTGGAATGAATAATTGAGAAAATTATTTCAGTTCATCATAATATGCAAATGGTTCACACGTGTTTATAATGATCATATAGTCTTACTAAAAGCAAAGTGAACATAAACCTCTCTGAAGATTTCCAGATAACCAGACAGAGCATTCTACAGGATTGAATTCAGGAAAGAAAACTAGAAACTTCAAGCTCTCATGAGCTTAACTTTGAGTTTTATATCACAAGTTCCTATTTGCTCTAAAAAGTGTAATTTTGCCTCCTTGTAGGGAACGTTCCTGAGAATTTAATCCTGGTGTTTCACTTTCAGTGTCCTAGGAAAGGGGAGGTACACTCCGCACTTGTGGGTTCATAAATCACCTTGTGCAGTGTAGAACACAACAATCGGACAAGAGTCAACTGTGCGGAGTAGCACAGGCTAAACCAACTGATCCAGACTCTGAAAACCCAGTCATACTGAGATAATTGCCAGGACCCCAGATACAGTGTTTTTAATGGTATCCCAGATTTACATGGATGTCAAAGGTCAGTAAGACCACCTGCTCTTCTGAAGTTGGGAAGACCAGGTGAAATAGCCAAAGGTTAGGAATCCTCAGTATAACTAAGCTGTGCTCCCAGCAATGAAATGGGGGTAGGATTACCCACTTTCAATCAATGGAGTGCTGCCCCTATGTACCACCTGATCTGTTCTCCTTTCCACCATCTTCGTCATTTTTAAAGCACAAATCTGGTCAAGTCACTCCTCTGCTTAAAAGACTTTAACATACTTCCTTGCACTTGGCATTAGGCTGAAACCTCTTAACATGATGTACGGGCTTCAATTTAGCCCATTCCTCCTCTTGCTCCAACACTCTAATTGGGGTTTCTTCGCCTCAGCACTAGTCTGTTTAAATTAATTTGTTTTGCTCAGGTACATTTATCATCTAGTCTCTGATCTTGTCCCTGAGGGTAGAGATGGTTTTTATGCTGTTTATCCTTATAATGTTAGTGCCTGTCATACTGCTTGGAATGTAGGAGGTTCTCAACAAATGTTTGTTGAAAGAAGGGAAGGAGGAAGAAACGCAGGGAAAGAGGAAGGAAAGGGTTTTTTTTTGTAAAATAGAATAAAAGTAAAAATATTTGTGTAACGTATTAGTAGGAATGACAGGATTTGGGCCCAATCAGAAAAAATATCTTTTAGAATCTATCCATATGGCAGCTCAATGTGTCTGACCATGGCTCCACTTGTCTTCTTTGGTGGGGGGATGGAGGTAGACAATAACAGAATAAAATGTTTTGTTGAAATGATTCAAGCCTGAGAACCTTATTGACCACTGAGGATCATCACAAACTCCATGTGAAAAAGATGATGATGGAAACAGCACCCAAAGGCACAGATCCTGTGTGGCTTGCAAGGTTTCCTTTACTGCTTATGCGTAAACAAAGCCAGCTACATCTGTCCTGTCTCAGCTCAGGGCACGAACCCCTCAAACAGTTAATCCATTCTTGACATGTCATTTTTTAAAATAGAAAACTTTTAAGATGGAAACTGTCAAATCATCTGTAATATTATGCCCAGAATTGTGTTAGAAAAAAAATGGAAGAAATTTAAAAGAGGCAAAACCCTTATATGTATACCCTCTAAATGACAGGTAGTTGTGATGCAACTTTCTTTCGAGTTTATATTTGAAATTTCAGTTCCCTTTCTCATCGCCTCAGAAACATGCATATATATCTTTCATCTAAAAGACTAGCCTCTCGCTCTACAGATATATCAAAAGGCTCAAAATATCACCATTTTGTTTATCGTTATCTGTATATTCACATTTTCTGTCTCAGGGTGTTTGTTTGAGATACACTTTAAAACCCAAGGGAAATTCAGAGAAGATGGCAAAGTAAGAGGACCCTGAGCTCCCCTCAGCCCAAGGACACGCTAAGACAATGGCCACGTCTGCACAACTGACTCTGGAAGCAGCCTGAAGACTGGCAGAGCAGACCCTCCACCACTAATCCCAGAGAGGAATGAAAAGGGTAGGAGCGGTGGAGCTACAGTCGGGAACCAAACTTCCAGTGAGACTAACTATCAATGGAAGGTATGTCACAAGCATAGAGGGCAGTAGGAAACTCAGTGTGGTAACTCAACCCTGAGAAACACCACAGAAGCAACAGTTTAAAAGAGCTTGGATATATGTGAAGGAGATTTATTTACTCATCTTGGAATGTGTTCTGGAGGGGCAGAGATCTTCAAGAGATTTCTTGAGGAAGAAGAGCGCTGGTGGGCATCATTTTTCTTCTCCTCCCCCATCCGAGGTAGCTGGAAACTTGCAGGAGCCAATGATAACACTCTCCATCTACCTTGCTAGCCCTGTGCACCCAGCTTTCACATTCCTTTCCGGCTACACTGATCCAACCCACTCAACTTAGCAGACATCACTCCAAAGCAGCTCCTGCATTGCAACACCCTGTAAGCAGCTCCGGCAGGGACAAGTACCACTCCAAAGTGACTCCTGCCCTGGGGAAGGGATAAGATAACCACACACCCCAGTGCCCTCAGTTCCAGCATCCTGGCCTCTTAGCTGTCTGCTGGGGGAGTAAGCCCTGCCATTCGGTGTTCCAATAGCTGTGGCAGAGATGCTAACTGTAGACCACTGGCCCCATTCACCAATAACAGTCTCTGAGACTTGCAGGGAGAAAGCCCTGCCCTTTGATGTACCTGCAGTTCTGGCACAAAGCCCAGCTGCAGACAGTCAGCTGGACTTCTAACCCTGCCCACTAAAGAGCCCACAGCAGCCTCGGGCCTCTCAACATTGAGGAAACTAACCACCCCCCCACATTCACCACCCAATAGTACACCAACAGCAAGCAAACCTAGTCATTGCAACAGGCCTGGATAGAGACAATCATGGCTCAGCCAAAATGGGACGTGCATGCAGCCCACAGAGGGGACATTCCTGGAGCAAATGGTTCTGGTGACCAGGGGGACATTACTATAGGACACCACATGCCCTCTTCTACACAAGGCCGCTACTTTAATTTTTTTTTCAACGTTTATTTATTTTTGGGACAGAGAGAGACAGAGCATGAACGGGGGAGGGGCAGAGAGAGAGGGAGACACAGAATCGGAAACAGGCTCCAGGCTCTGAGCCATCAGCCCAGGGCCTGACGCGGGGCTCGAACTCACGGACCGCGAGATCGTGACCTGGCTGAAGTCGGACGCTTAACCCACTGCGCCACCCAGGCGCCCCAAGGCCGCTACTTTAAAGACCAGGAGACACTGCTGACATAATACATAGAAACAAACACAAAGAGTCGTGCAAAATGAGATGAAGGAATAGGTACCAGATGAAAGAACAAGATACTACCAATGACAAAAACTAGATGAAACAGAGATAAGCAATATGCCTGAAAAAGAAATCAAAGCAATGGTAATAAAGATATTCAGTGGATTTTGGAAAAGAGTGGATGAAATAAGTGAGAATTTCAACAAGAAGAAAATAGAAAAAATAACCTCTCAGAGATAAGGAATTCAATTAATAAAATAAAAAATATACTACAGAGAATCAATAGCAGACGAGAGGATGCAGAAAAATGGATCAGCAATCTGGAAGACAATGTAATGGGAAGCATCCAAGCTGAACAGCAAAAAGAAAAAGAAATAACAATAAATGAGAAAAGGTTAAGGGAACTCAACAATATCAAGTGTAATAACATTCACGGTATAGGGATCTCAGAAGGAGAAGAGATAAAGAAGGAAAAAAAAA
>NW_024422747.1:0-5632 GCF_014898765.1 Herpailurus yagouaroundi | reverse complement strand
ACCTTGGTTAGCCAAAACTGGTTTCATCAAGAAGGAATCTTTGGGTTGGGAGAGCAGCACGGATTCATTAGTTGAGTCCCTCATTTTACAAATAAACTCAACTCCAGAGGAGCACAATGAAAAAGAGCAATTAGCCCACAGGGGGCGCTCGTGCACGTTCCCTTCCCATACCTCATGGCGCCCATGGTGGTGTTTATGTGGCAAGGACCCCTTTATAGTTCAGTAAATAGATGGACTAATTCCCGAATGTCCGAATCAGACTGAAACCATGATTAACAGGAGTTAGGAGCTAGCAAGTTGTGAAAATCAAATACCAATTTGTGTTGAAATAGTCCCGCTGGAGCAAGACAGAATTTCCAAATTAAAATAGGTCTATAGTAGGAAAAAGAAGAAAGACTTCTGTAGAAAGAGCCAGTTATCTGTGTAATCGTGTTTGCATTTAAGTATCATTCTGAGATTCATGTAATTGAGATTTTAAGCTTTTAAAAATAGTTAATTGGGGCGCCTGGGTGGCTCAGTTGGTTAAGCATCTGACCGGCTCAGGTCATTATCTCGGGTTCAGGAGTTCAAGCACCGCCTGGGGCTCTGTGCTGACAGCTCAGAGCCTGGAGCCTGCTTCAGATTCTGTGTCTCACTCCCTCTCTGCCCCTCTCCCGCTCATGCTCTGTCTTTGTCTCTCTCTCAAAAATAAATAAATATTAAAAATTATTTTAAAAATAGTTAATTAACTGTTTTAATAGCCAGGAGACTAAAATCGTTACTCACATTGTTAGGAAACCGGGAAGAAAACAAGTACTTTATTCTTCTTCCAGTATTAGCATGCATTATAAGTTTCATCCAAAAAATATTTCTTTCACTAATAAAAGGAAATAAATTAAATTGATTTTCACATTTTTGTCTCATTATTTTATTAATAACCAATATTTTCCTGACAAGAAAATGTCACTTAATGTTTTAACTTCTAATTTTAAAAGCTCAAGATGCTTAGGCAGAATCCAATCAACTCATAAAACCTCTGTAGTTTTTCACAATTTCTCCTTATTTCCCCCACGTGTAGGAAAAGCAGGGAGAAATCATCTCTGTAGATATGTGGCATTTTTCCTTCTACCAGGGGACTCAGCCTCCAACTGATGGTGTCAAAATGTCATAGTCGCAAGTAATATGCTTGGACAAATAGCACTTTGGGCAAAATGTCTCACTGCGTTTACTATGAACATTACAGAAGTACCACTCATAGATAAATTTCAATTTACAGAAAATACTTGACAAAAAAAAATGGTTCTCATTGCCAGTATGTTAACATATAATTTCAGACACAAGATATATGGTGACTTTTATAAAATAAAACGGTAACATTTTAAATAATTGGTACTTTAGAGTTAGGGGACAAAGTGAGTTGGTAATCTTGTTTATGGTGTTTTGGTGGGGAAGGATAGGACCTTAAAAAACATGATTAGGAGGGCATGCCCTGGAATCCTACAAAAGGTACCACTGGCAATGTTATCAGAGACTGCAGGGGAAAGGGAGGGCACTATGGTTCAGTTTCACTGTCACCTCACAGGTATTGATAGCCATGTATGTGATTATTTAAATACATTCGCTGCTAATAAAAGACTTAAATATGACTGAATTTGTAGGAGTTATTACTAACGCCTCGAAGTAGAATCTGAAATTTACCTCTGTGCAGAAAAAAATGCTTTAAGAATTGTTTTTCAAAAGGAGAAACTGATTTAAGACAATTCATCTCCTTGAGTTAAATATGCGTGCACTTGGGAATAACCAGCATATAATTTAGCAGTTGAAAAACACAGCATTTTGTGCTAGAAATACAGACACTGATAAATCATTAACATAGTGCTATGCTTTAAACACATATGGAACTGCTCATTATAATAAAGATTAATAACATAATTAAAAGATAAGCTTTTTTTTAATTTAAGATGATTGATACTATTTTCTAAGAGCACTTGATTTTTCATTCTGATATGCAGAAAAGAATAAGAAACCTTTATCTCAAGAAACAGCCAATCTTTGGTTATCTAACCTGTGATGCTAAGGGAATACTTACTTTACAAATCACATCTATAACATTTATCAAATCATTCTACTAAATACATCTATATTGTTTAACTGCACAGATTGAAATTTCCTTCTAACTAATATCACAAAGGCACTCCTTGTTAATGGCTCATTTTTTAACAACAAAGTATGTTAATTGCTAAAACTTCAAAGCTCTTAGAAGTTTCTGTTTTGAGACTACCACTAAAAAATAATGCTACTAATTCTCTCTCTGTTAACTAATGAAAATCATCTTCTGTCAAAATGCAGATCTTAACAACAGGTAATCTGGAATAAATTTCTAGTCTAAAAGAATCTTTACAATATTATGGATTCAAAAAATGATTTAATAAAAGCTTAAATATGTAGAAATGGCATAAAGGAATTTACAAAGAATTCTAATAGTAAGGAGTGTGTATTCATCAATTTATAAGTTAATCCATCTAAAGTAAAAAAATTTATGTTAGTTTTTCTTTATATTTTTAATATTTTTATCTATTTATTTATAACTTATTCTCAAGACCAAGCACCAAAGTCAACCAATAGAATAACTTTACTTTCAATAGAAAAACCCTGAAGTTGAGCCCTTTTAATAATAATGCACAATTTCAAAGAACAGAAAATGCCTCAAAAGAAATGTACAATGCAAAATGTGAGAACTCCTTTGTCCTTTGCCCATTCCTTCCCTTCAGCTTCCTTCCCTTCCTTTCCTTCTGAAGGTTATTATGTAACAATTCAATCTCAAACACTTACTAGGCATTGTGGAGGAAAGGAAGGACAGAAAGACTTTATTCACTTACTTCAAGGAACCTGAAATCTTACAAAATTAAGGAAAGATAGAAACCTTATTTCTTAAGAAAAAATATACATGTGGTCAACAAATACCACTTTCAAGATTTTAGATAATAACATTACTACTTTACAATTTTACAAAAACCGAAAACAAAATTTGCAAATACAGGATTTTCCACTTAGATACTAGTTAAAACAAATAAAGTTCCTCTAAGAGAAAATGGCATATATTATAATGATGTCCATGCTTACTGCTGATAACTAAATTTCTTCAGAGAAAATTGAGTTCATTTTACATCTCGAAAGAGTTCTATATCTCAGAAAACAATGCACTTGATAGATGTGTAAGTAAAAAAAATTTAATGAGTTTAATTATTAAACATTAATAATTACCCTCCTTCTTTTATAAGCCATTATTTTTTTTTCTTTATAAGAATTGATAGCATGGACAAGTTTATCCCCCAAATGAAGTAAAGTAACAAAATTAAATTCTTGAGTTACAATGTAGAACTCTTGGCCACACATCAGAATCAAGGGGGGAGATTTAAAATTGCTGTTTTGGTTCTCACTTCCAGAGATTTTGATTTAATGAGTCTGGAATGAGACGTGGGACTCGTAACTCCCTCTAGAGTTTCTAACGTGCATCCAAAGTTGAGAACCACCAAGTGTGGAACATCATTTCAGTTTCTGCTGGAGCCAAGTCGTTTAAATAGCCCGGCCCTTTCCCAGCAAATGGTTTTAGCAGCGCTGTGTAAATACTTTCATATGCATTCACACATACATAATACTTTTCAGTTTTGAGAAGGAAACACAATATTCCCTCTTGCTCTTGGAAGACAACATTCCTGTATGCTGAAGACTTTTGAAAGCAATAAGAATATATGTTTAATTAAAATATTAGCAAATTAGGTAGAACTATGAATACTCTTCAGACTTCATACATTTCAGTTGGTTAGAGACAGAGGTTTCTTTGAGACCTCATTTTTGGGTGGGTGGCAACCCAGGCTCATATATAGTGTTTTATAGAGAGTCTACATGGCTAGGGCCAATAGAACTGTCAAGAGAAAGAATCTCATCTGGGAGTGTTGGTCATTAGAGCAAACCTAGGACAAGCATGGTGGCTGGGATGGAGGGCGCTGTAGGCTTATGGATGCTGAAAGCAGTGTTGTCTCTGAAAGTTTTCATAGACCAGAATCTGACCCATCACTTACTTGCTCAACAATCCTGGGCAAATTACTTCTCTACATCGTGTCATCTATAATATAGAGATACTGTACCAGCTTAGGTGGTAGATACTAAGTGTTGACTCATAACCAACATGAAACATTAGATTATTAACTTGTACTAGGAAAATACTTTTTTAATCTTCTCATAGTACAAGGGCTGGGGAATTTCCAGGTTCACAGACCTTATTCCACAGATATAGAAACCTAATCCAAAGGGTAAATTGCCTAAAGAATGCAGCTAGTAAGGATGAGAGTCCAAATGCAAACATAATTCTTATGGTTTCTACCGAATTGGTCCTTCCATAACATCTTGGTATTTCTCTTTCTTAATTCTTTTTTTTTCATTACTAGAGATGAAAATGCACAATGATAATTTGTATTTCTACAAACCTCCACAAAATCTGCTTAGTTATATAGCATTATCAAAGGAATAAAACAAGGGAAATTATTTTCTGAAAAATTCTTAAAAACATTCTGCGAACTAATGCCTACAATAAAATTCAAATACAACAACCATCATCATAACTAAGCCTAAGGAGACATGGCTATTAAATGCAATGTGCTATCCTTGATGGCATCTTGGAACAGAAAAAGGACAGTAGAGGAAAATTGAGGAAATCTGAATAAATTATAGATTTTAGTTAATAATAATGCATCCATGTGGGTTTATTAATTATAACAAAAGTGCCATACTACTGTCTGGAGAAAAGTGGATGTAGACTATTTGGGAACTCCTTGCACCAACTTTGCAATTATTCTGAAAATCTAAAACTATTATAAAATAAAAACTATATTTTAAAATGTAAATCATCTGATCCTCCACCAATAAAAGGACACATTTTCAAAGTTTTTTTTTTTTTTTAATCTTTACAAGTGTTAATAGATCCTAGTCATGTTGTGTTATTACTGTTGTTATCAACATTTATTCCATTTGGGCATTAGATGGCGCTCATGCTCATTTTACTGAGCCGGTTGACTTAATATCAGCAATAGATCTCTCAACTGGATATGTTTCTGGAAGATTTGGCCCAATACTAATTTTAAAGGTAAATTGTTTGAAAACAAAGTTAACCCCATAAAAAAAGTTTAAATAATTACCTTAGGTTGGGAGGCAAAATTCAAACAATGAACAAAACTAGAAATTAAGAAATCATTAAGTAGTATTCATAAATCTCAAGGGCTCCAAAGGCAAACTTCAAGGCATCTACAGATCTCCTGAAGATGTTCATATATGTTGGATCCATCATGTTTATCAGATTTTCAAAGGATCCATAGATACCCCAATATTTGAGAACCATTATACCTTTCAGTTTCAAACCATGTCCCTATCTTCAACGTTTACCATTACATTTTGCATTTAATACACAATTTTAAAAAGTTCAACTGAATAAACAAACTGATGAGAAGAATGAACGAAAGGAAATTCTATGCTGAGCCCAAATGTCACCCCTTCCCTTCCTCTAAATACTTACATTATATTTTTTTACAACTCAAGTCATTGGACACAAGTCTATGTATCTCTCATCAATATTTGCAAACTAAGATTGAAAAGCACC
>NW_024422746.1:3938-12675 GCF_014898765.1 Herpailurus yagouaroundi | reverse complement strand
ATAATATTTCTCCCACGGTGCCTAAAAATAGAAGGCTTATAGGGTTAGACCTCAGTTAGCCAAAACTGGTTTCATCAAGAAGGAATCTTTGGGTTGGGAGAGCAGCACGGATTCATTAGTTGAGTCCCTCATTTTACAAATAAACTCAACTCCAGAGGAGCACAATGAAAAAGAGCAATTAGCCCACAGGGGGCGCTCGTGCAAGTTCCCTTCCCATACCTCATGGCGCCCATCGTGGTGCTTATGTGGCAAGGACCCCTTTATAGTTCAGTAAATAGATGGACTAATTCCCGAATGTCCGAATCAGACTGAAACCATGATTAACAGGAGTTAGGAGCTAGCAAGTTGTGAAAATCAAATACCAATTTGTGTTGAAATAGTCCTGCTGGAGCAAGACAGAATTTCCAAATTAAAATAGGTCTATAGTAGGAAAAAGAAGAAAGACTTCTGTAGAAAGAGCCAGCTATCTGTGTAATCGTGTTTGCATTTAAGTATCATTCTGAGATTCCCGTATTGAGATTTTAAGCTTTTAAAAATAGTTAATTGGGGTGCCTGGGTGGCTCAGTTGGTTAAGCATCCGACTTCAGCTCAGGTCATTATCTCAGGTTCATGAGTTGGAGCCCTAGGTCATGTTCTGTGCTGACAGCTCAGAGTATGAAGCCTGCTTCGGATTCTGTGTGTGTGTCTCTCTCTGCCCCTCCCCCACTTGTGCTGTCTCTCTCTCAAAAATAAACAAACATTAAAAATTATTTTAAAAATAATTAATTAACTGTTTTAATAGCCAGGAGACCAAAACCATTGCTCACATTGTTAAGAAACAGGCAAGAAAACAAGTACTTTATTCTTCTACCAGTATTAACATGCATAAGTTTCATCATAAAATTTTTCACTAATAAAAGGAAATAAATGAAATTGATTTTCACATTTTTGTCCTATTTTATTAATAACCAATATTTCCCTGAGAAGAAAATATCACTTAATGTTTTAAATTCTGACTTTAAAAGTTCAAGATTCTTGGGCTGAATACAATCAACTCATATAACCTCTGTAGGTTTTTACAATTTCTCCTAATTTCTCCATATGCAGGAAAGCAGGGAGAAATCATCTCTGTAGATACATGGCATTTTTCCTTCTATCACGGGACTCAGACTCCAACTGATGGTGTCAAAATGTCATAGTCTCAAGTAATATGCTGGACAAATACCACTTTGGCAGAATGTCTGTGTTTACTCTAAACATTACAGAAGTACCACTCATAGATAAATTTCAATTTACAGAAAATACTTGACAAAAAAATGGTTCTCATCACTGGTATGGTAACATATAATTTCAGACACAAGATACATGGTGACTTTTATAAAATAAAATGGTGACATTTTAAATAACTGGTACTTTAGAGTTAGGGGAGAAAGTGAGTTGGTAATCTTGTTTATGGTGTTTTGGTGGGGAAGGATAGGACCTTACAAAAGATGATTAGGAGGGCATGCCTGGAATCCTACAAAGGGTACCACTGGCAATGTTATTAGAGACTGCAGGGGAAGGGGAGGGCACTATGGTTCAGCTTCACTGTCACCTTCTCACAGGGCACTGATAACCATGTATTTAAATACATTCGCTGCTAATAAAAGACTTAAATATGACTGAACTTGTAGGAGTATTATTACTAAGGCCTCTAGGTGGAATCTGAAATTTACCTTTGTAAATTCAGAAAAAAAAATACTTTTAGAATTATTTTTGAAAGGAAGAAACTGATTTAAGGAAGTTGACCTACTTGAGTTAAATATGTGTGTATTTAGGAATAACCAGCATATAATTTAGCAGTTGAAAAACACGGCATTTTGTGCCAGAAATGCGGACACTGGTAAATCATTAACAAAGTGCTATGCTTTAAACACACACAGAACTGCTCATTATACTAAAGATTAATAGCAGAATTAAAAGTTAAGAATTTTTTTTAATTTAAGAAGGTGATTGATACCATCTCCTAAGAGCATTTGATTTTTCATTCTGATATGAAGAAAAAAATTAGAAACCTTTTTCTCTCTTTTTTTTTTTTAATATGAAATTTATTGTCAAACAGGTTTCCACACAACACCTAGTGCTCTAGAAACCTTTTTCTCAAGAAACATCCAGTCTTTGGCTATCTAACCCATGATGCTAAGGGAATACTTACTTTACAAATCACATCTATAACATTTATCAAATCGTTCTATTAAATACATCTATAGTGTTTAATTGCACAGGTTGAAATCTCCTTCTGATATCACAAAGGCATTCCTCATTAGTGGCTCATTTTTTTAATGACAAAGTATGTTAATTGCTAAAACTTCAAAGCCCTTAGAAGTTTCTGTTTTGAGACTACCACTAAAAAATATTGCTACTGACCAATTCTCTCTGTTAACTGATGAAAATCATCTGTCAAAATGCGAACCTTAACAAGAGATAATCTGGAGCAAATTTCTAGTCTAAAAGAATCTTTATAGTATTGTGGATTCAAAAAAGTGATTAAAAAAAAGCTGAAATACGTAGAAATGGCATAAAGGGATTTACAAAGAATTCTAATAGTAAGGAGTGGGTATTCATCAATTTATAAATTAATCCATCTAAACTAAAAAATTTATATTAGTTTTTTTATATTTTTAATATTTTAATCTATGTATTTGTAACTTATTCTCAAGACCAAGCACCAAAGTCAACCAATAGAATAACTTTCCTTTCAACAGAAATAGCCTGAAAGTTGGGCCCTTTTAATAATAATCTGGGAGATGCACAATTTGAAAGAACAGAAAATCCCTCAAAAGAAATGTAAAATGCAAAATGTGAGAACTCCTTTGCCCTTTGCCCGTTCCTTCCCTTCAGCTCCTTTCCCTTCCTTTCCTTCTAAAGGTTATTAGGTAACAATTCAATCTCAAGCACTTGCTAGGCATTGTGGAAGAAGGAAGGACAGAAAGACTCTTCACTTCCTTCAAGGAACCTGAAATCTTACAAAATTAAGGGAAGGTAGAAACCTTATTTCTTAAGAAAAATGTACATGTGGTCAACAAATATCACCTTCAAGATTTGAGATATTAACATTACTACTTTACAAAAACTGAAATTAAATTTGAAAATATACAATCTTCCACTTAGATAATACTTAAAACAAATAAAGTACTTAAAACAAATAAAGTTCCTCTATGATAAAATGGCATATATTATGATGTCCATGATTACTGTTGATAACTGAATTTCTTCAGGGAAAATTTGGTTTATTTTACATCTCGAAAGAGTTCTATATCTCAGAAAATGCACTTGATAGATGTGTAAGTAAAAAAAAAATGTTGAGTTTAATTACTAAACAATAATTACCCACTTTTATAAGCCATTATCTTTTTTTTTCTTTATAAGAATTGATAGCATGGACAAGTTTATCCCCCAAATGAAGTAAAGTAACAAAATTAAATTCTTGAGTTACAATGTAGAACTCTTGGCCACACATAAGAACCAACTGGGGAGATTTAGAATTGCTGTTTTGGTTCTCACTTCCAGAGGTTTTGATTTAATGAGTCTGGAATGAGACATGGGGCTTTTAACTCCCTCTAGGGTTTCTAACGTGCATCCAAAGTTGAGAACCACCAAGTGTAGGACATCATTTCGGTTTCTGCCAGAGCCAAGGAGTTTAAACAGCCTGACCCTTTCCCAGCAAATGGTTTTAGCCAGCACTGTGTAAATACTTTCATATGCATTCACACATACATAACACCTTTCAGTTTTGAGAAGGAAACACAATATTCTCTCTTGCTCCCAGAAGACAACATTCCTGTATGTTGAAGACTTTTGAAAACAATAAGAATATATGTTTAATTAAAATATTAGCAAATCGTGTAGAACTGTGAATACCCCTCAGACTTCAGGCATTTCAGTTGGTTAGAGACAGAGGTTTCTTTGAGACCTCAGCACATCTGTTTTTGGGTGGGTGGCAACCCAGGCTCATATATAGTGTTTTATAGAGTCTACATGGCTAGGACCAGTAGAACTGTCAAGAGAAACAAACTCATCTGGGACTGTTGGTCATTAGAGCAAACCTAGGACAAGCATGGTAGCTGGGATGGAGAGTGCTGTAGGCTTATGGATGCTGAAAGCAATGTTGTCTCTTTGGAAATTGTCATAGACCAGAATGTGACCCATCACTTACTTGCTCAATGATCCTGGACAAATTACTTCTCTAACATCTTGTCATCTATAATGCAGAGAAACTGTACCAGCTTAGGTACATGCTAAGTGTTGGCTCATATCCAACATGAAACATTAGATTATTAACTTGTACTGGGAAAATATTTTTTAAATTTTCTCATAGTGCAAGGGCTGGGGAATTTCCAGGTTCACAGACCTTATTCCACAGATACAGAAACAAAAGGGTAAATGGCCTACTAAAGAATGCAGCTTGTAAGGATGAGAGTCCAAATGAAAACATAATTCTTATGCTTTCTACCAAACTGGTCCCTGCATCCTAACTTCTTGGTATTTCTTTCTCAATTCTTTTTTTTTTCATTACTATAGATGAAAATGCACAATGATAATTTATATTTCTACAAACCTCCATAAAATCTGCTTAGTTATATAGCAATATCAAAGGAATAAAACTAGGGAAATTATTTTCTGAAAAATTCTTAAAAATATTCTGCAAACTAACACCTACAATAAAATTCAAATACAACAACCATCATCATAAATAACCCTAAGGAGACGACTATTAAATGCAATGTGCTATCCTTGATGGCATCTTGGGGGAAAAGGACAGTAGGAGAAAATTAAGGAAATCTGAATAAATTCTAGATTTTACTTAATAGTAATGCACCAGGAGGAGCCAAGATGGCAGAACAGCATGTAAGGTTTTTTTTTGTTTGTTTGTTTTTGTTTTTGGCATCTCGCATCCATGAAAGATAGCCAGATCAACACTAAACCATCCTACACACCTAGAAAACTTATTTGAAGATAACACAACAATCTGCACAACCTGAACCACAGAAATCAGCAGATACACAGCATGGAGAGGTGAACTAGGGGAGAGAGCAGCCATGGAGGGCTGGGAGCTGTTTTTGCATGCAGAGAGAGGACAGAGATGGGGATGGGGGAGAGTACGGGAAAAGCACCCCCCCCCAAAAGCAGCTATAGAGAAAGTGGAAAAGTGGAAACAGCCGCAGGGACTAAACTAAAAAGGGAGAAAGGAAAAAGGAGAGGGTTTAAATACCATTAAGACTATAAACGGGGAGTGCAGAGTCTGAAACTCCACAGCTCAATACCTGGCAGTGCTCTGGTGGGAAGGGCTAATCCCCAGGAGCAGAGTGGTGTCCAGGTGTCTTCGGGCCATAAAGGGAAAGGCGGTTCCCCTGCTGGGAGGACACCTAATAGAGGCTATGTGACTCCCCAAAGGCAAAGGCCTCAGTGGACCTGGGAGAACAACCACATTCAGTGGGGCTGGAACAAGGATGTTAAGAGGGAAGCCTGGCACAAGGTGTGTGTTGTGATTTGTCATAATTCCTGAAACACCACTGCTACACGATTGTGCAGACTTTTTCGGGGTGAGGGGGGCCTGGCATGCAGCCACAGTTTCTGGGCCTCAGCAGCAGCATGGTCCCGCAAACGTTCCTAGGTGTCACCAGCACCTGGCCATTGCTTGGTGAGACCCTCCCATAGATGGGCAGGACGTGTCAAAGGCGCAGTTCCTCAGAAATAAGGGGTGGGGAAAAAGAGCCACATATGAGATAAAAGTCAGGAGGGAGGCTCTGAATGGGGCAGGGAGTTGATGGAAGCTGAAGACAAAGGACAGTGTGGAAGTGGGGAGTGGATGGAAGCTGAAGACAAAGGACAGGTGTGTGACTGCTGAAAGGGGAGAGCACAGAATTCTGATACTAGAGACGGGGGTAGCTGGGTGAAGCCATTATCACCACTCCCGTGCATGTGCACACACACACCTACAAGTGCCACAACAATCCACCCCAGTAAGCTAAGCAATGCCACCTAGTGGAGAACAGAGCCATTGCACTAAACCCCATCCAACTGGGCGAACCTCACTCTTCAGGAACAAAAGACTCTCTGCCTGCTTAGTTTATGAACCATAAAGCACTTCATAGTTCGACTTCGAGGGGAAAACAAAGTAATTTCAGTTGTATTTCAGTCGTATTTCAGTTTGTTCACCAGTCCATCTCTTCAATTTATTTTTCTTTGTCTTTTCATCTTTTTCTTTTTTCTTGAATACAGAAAAAGAAAAAATTTATGTTTATTTTCAATTTTTATTAAAAATATTTTTAGTTTTTCTACTTCATATTACTTTTGTGTAAATTTTTCAAATTCTATTTTACTTCCATCATTTCATTTTATTCTACTTCAGTGTATTCATTTTTTCAAATTTTCAAACAATTTCCCTTTTTTTTTCCTTTTGCCTTTTTTGTCTAATCTATCAAGCCCCTTTCAACACCCAGACCAAAAAACACCTAGGATCTAGCATCATTTATTTTATTTTTTGTGTTTGTTTTTAATTTTTTAATTTTAATTTTGTTAATTTTAATTTTAATTTTTTTACCTAATTCCTTTGTACCCTTCAAAATGATGAAACAAACGAATTCACCCCAAAATAAAGAGAAGGAAGAAATGACAGCCAGGGACTTAACCAACACAGATACAAGCAAGATGCCTGAACCAGAATTTATAATCACAATAATAAGAATAGTAGCTGGAGTTAAAAATAGATTAGAATCCCTCTCTGTGGAGATAAAAGAAGTAAAAGTTAGTCAGGATGAAATAAAAAATGTTTAAGTGAACTGCAATCTAGAATGAATGCCATGGCAGCAAGACGGATGAGTCAGAACAGAGAATCAGCAACAGAGAAGACAAACTTATGGAGAACAATGAAGCAGGAAAAAAAAGAGGGAGACTAAGGCAAAAGAGCATGAGGTAAGAATTAGAGAAATCAGTGACTCCTTAAGAAGGAACAACATCAGAATCACAGGGGCCCTAGATGATGAAGAGAGAGAAAAAGGGGCAGAAGTGTTATGTGAGCAAATCATAGCAGATAACCTTCCTAACCTGGGGAAAGACACAGACATCAAAATCCAGGAAGCACAGAGGACTCCAATTAGAATCAACAAAAACCAACCATCAATAAGGCATATCACAGTCGAATTCACAAGATACTCAGGCAAGGAAAGAATCATGAAAGCAGCAAAAAAAAAAAAAAAAAAAAAAAAAAAAAAAAAAAAAAAAAAAAAAAATAAAAAAAAAAAAAAAAAAAAAAAAAAAAAAAAAAAAAAAAAAAAAAAATCCTTAACCTACAAGGGAAGGCAGATCAGGTTTGCAGCAGACCTATCCACAGAAACTTGGCAGGCCAGAAAGGTATGGCAGGATATGTTCAATGTGCTGAATCAGAAAAATATGCAGCCAAGAATTTTTTATCCAACAAGGCTGTCATTCAAAATAGCAGGAGAGATAAAAAGTTCCCCAGATAAACAAACCTTAAAGGAGATTGTGACCACTAAGCCATCCCTGCAAGAAATTTTAAGAAGGACTCTCTGAGGGAAAAAAGATGAAAAAACAAAAAACAAACAAATAAAGACCAAAAGCAACAAATACTAGAAAGAACCAGAAACCACCACCAGAAACTCCAACTCTACAAGCAACATAATGGCAATAAATTCATATCTTTCAGTATTCACTCTAAACTTCAAAGGACTAAATGCTACAATCAAAAGACATAGGGTAACAGAATGGATAAGAAAACAAGATCCATCTATATGCTGTTTACAAGAGACCCACTTTAGATCTAAAGACATCTTCAGACTGAAAGTAAGGGGATGGAGAATCATCTATCATGCTAATGTTCAACAAAAGAAAGCCAGAGTAGCCATACTTATATGAGACCATCTAGACTTTAAAATAAGGAGTGTATCAAGAGAGGCAGAAGGGCATTATATCATAATTAAGGGAAAAATACACCAAGAAGACCTAACAGTTGTAACCATTTATGCACCAAATGTGAGAGCACCCAAATATATAAATCAATCACAAATATAAAGAAACTAATTGATAGTAATACCATCATAGTAAGGGATTTCAACACCACACTTACAGCAATGGACAGATGATCTAATCAAAAAATCAAAAAGGAAGCAATGGCTTTGAGTGACACGCTTGACCAGATGGACTTAACAGACATATTCAAAACATTTCATCCTAAAGCAGCAGAATATACATTCTTCTCCAGTGCATATGGAGTGTTCTCCAGAATATACCACACGCTGGGACACAAATCAGCCTTCAACAAGTACAAAAAGATAAATATCACAGCATGCATATTTTCAGACCACAACACTATGAAACTCGAAATAAACCACAAGAAAAAAAATTGCAAAGATAACAAATACTTGGAGACTAAAGAACATCCTACTAAAGAATGAATAGGCCAAACAAGTTAAAGAGGATATTAAAAAGTACATGGGAGCCAATGAAAATGATAACACCACAGCCCAAAACCTCTGGTATGCAGCAAAGATGGTCATAAGAGGAAAGTATATAGCAATCCACGCCTTCCTAAAGAAGGAAGAAAGGTCTCAGATACACAACCTAACATTACACCTTAAAGACCTGGAAAAAGAACAGCAAATAAAACCCAAAACCAGAAGACAGGAAATAATACAGATTAGAGCACAAATTAATGCTATTGAAACCAAAAAAAAAAAAAAAAAAAAAAAAAAAAAAAAAA
>NW_024422746.1:0-3838 GCF_014898765.1 Herpailurus yagouaroundi | reverse complement strand
CCAGAAGCTGGTCCCTTGAAAGAATTAATAAAAGTGATAAACCCCTAGCTGGTTGGATCAAAAAGAAAAGGAAAGGGCCCAAATAAATAAAATCAAGAATGAAAGAGGAGAGATCACAACCAACACAGCAGAAATAACAACAATAATATGAGAATATTATGAGCAATTATATGCCAATAAAATAGGTAATCTGGAAGAAATGAACAAATTCCTAGAAACATATACACTACCAAAACTGAAACAGGAAGATATAGAACATTTGAACAGACCCATAACCATTAAGGAAATAGAGTTAGTAATAAAAAATCTGCCAAAAAACAAGAGTCCAGGGCCAGATGGTTTTCCAGCGGAATTCTACCAAACATTTAAGGAAGAGTTAACACCTATTCTCTTGAAACTGTTCCAAAAACTAGAAATGGAAGGCAAACTTCCAAACTCTTTCTTTGAAACCAGCATTACCTTCATTCCAAAACCAGACAGAGACCCCACAAAAAAGGAGAACTATAGACCAATTTCCCTGATGAACATGGATGCAAAAATCCTCAACAAGATTATTAGCCAACCGGATCCAACAATATATTAAAAAAATTATTCGCCACGACCAAGTGGGATTTATACCTGGGATGCAGGGCTGGTTCAATATCTGTAAAACAATCAATGTGATTCATCACATCAAAAAACAAAGGACAAGAACCACATAATCCTCTCAATAGATGCAAAGAAAGCATTTGACAAAATACAACATCCTTTCTTGATAAAAACCCTCAAGAAAGTAGGGTTAGAAGGATCATACCTCAAGATCATAAAAGCCATATATGAACGACCCTATGCTAATACCATCCTCAATGGGGAAAACCGAGAGCTTTCCCCCTAAGGTCAGGGACAAGACAGGGATGTCCACTCTCGCCACTGTTACTCAACATAGTATTGGAAGTCTTAGCCTGTGCAATCAGACAACACAAAGAAACAAAAGGCATCCATATCGGCCAGAAGGAGGTCAAACTTTCACTCTTCACAGATGACATGATATTCTATATGGAAAACCCAAAATATTCCACCAAAAAAACTGCTAGAACTGATTCATGAATTCAGCAAAATTTCAGGATATAAAAGCAATGCACAGAAATCGGTTGCATTCCTATACACCAACAATGAAGCGAAAGAAAGAGAAATCAAGGCATCTATCCCATTTATAATTGCACCAAAAACCATAAAGTACCTAGGAATAAATCTAACCAAAGAGGTAAAAAATTGATACACTGAAAACTATAGAAAGCTTATGAAATCAATTGAAGACAACACTAAAAAATATAAAAATATTCCACACACCTGGATAGGAAGAACAAATATTGTTAAAATGTCGATACTACCCAAAGTAATCTACACATTCAATGTAATCCCTATCAAAATAATACCAGCATTCTTCACAGAGCTAGAACAAATAATCCTAACATTTGTATGGAACCAGAAAAGACCCCAAATAATCAAAGCAATCTTGAAAAAGAAAACCAGATCAGGAGGCATCACAATCCTGGACTTCAAACTGTACTACAAAGCTGTAATCATCAAGACAGTACGGTACTGGCACAAGAACAGACACTCAGATCAATGGAACAGAATAGAGAACCCAGAAATGGACCCACAAATGTATGGCCAACTAATCTTTGACCAAGCAGGAAATAATATCCAATGGAATAAAGACGGTCTCTTCAGCAAGTGGTGCTGGGAAAAGTGGACAGTGACATGCAGAAGAATGAACCTGGACCACTTTCTTACACCATACAAAAATGAACTCAAAATGGATGAAAGACCTCAGTGTAAGACAGGAAGCCATCAAAATCTTTGAGGAGAAGGCAGGCAAGAACCTCTTTGATCTTGGCCGCAGCAACTTCTTACTCAACACATCTCCTGAGGCAAGGGAAACAAAAACAAAATTGAACTATTGGGATCTCATCAAAATAAAAAGCCTCCACACAGCGAAGGAAACAATCGTAAAAACTAAAAAGCAACTGACAGAATGGGAGAAGATGTTACCAAATGACATATCAGATAAAGGGTTGGTATCCAAAATCTATTAAGAATTTATCAAACTCAACACCCAAAAGACAAATAATCCAGTGAAGAAATGGGCCAAAGACATGAATAGACACTTCTCCAAAGAAGACATCCAGGTGGCCAACCGACACATGAAAAAATGTTCAACTTCACTCTTCATCAGGGCAATACAAATGAAAACCACAATGAGATTCTACCTCACACCTGTCAGAATGGCTAACATTAACAACTCAGGCAACAACAGATGTTGGCGAGGATGCGGAGAAAGAGGATCTCTGTTGCACTGCTGGTGGGAATGCAAGCTGGTGAAGCCACTCTGGAAAACAGTATGGAGGCTCCTCAAAAAATTAAAAAGAGAACTACTCTACAACATAGCAATTGCACTACTAGGTATTTATCCACGGGATACAGGTGTGCTGTTTCGAAGGTACACATGCACCCCAATGTTTCTGGCAGCATTATCAACAATAGCCAAATTATGGACAGAGCCCAAATATCCACCAATGGATGAATGGGTAAAGAAGAAGTGGTATATATATACAATGGAGTATTATTGGCAATCAAAAAGAATGAAATCTTGCCATTTGCAACTACGTGGATGGAATTAGAGTGTATTATGCTACGCAAAATTAGTCAGAGAAAGACAAAAATCATATGACTTCCCTCATATGACGCTTTAAACCCAGAACAGATGAACATAAGGGAAGGGGAACAAAAATAATATAAAAACAGGGCGGGGGACAAAACATAAGGGATTCTTAAATATGAAGAACTGAGGGTTACTGGAGGGATTGTGGGGGGGGGGGTGCTAAATGGGTAAGGGGCATTAAGGAATCTACTCCGGAAATCACTGTTGCACTATGTGCTAATTTGGATGTAAATTTAAAAAATAAAAATTAAAAGAAAATAATAGTGCATCCATCTGTGTTTATTATTACAACAACGGTGTCATGCTATTGTTTGGTGAAAACTGCATGTAGACTATTTGGGAACTCCTTGTACTAACTTTGCAATTATTCTGAAAATCTAAAACTATTATAAAATAAAAAGTTTATTTCAAAATGTAAATCATATGATCCTCCACCAATAAAAAGACACATTTTCACAGTTTTTTTTATGTTTACTAGTGTTACATATCCTAGTCATGTTGTGTTATTACTGTTGTTACCAACATTTATTCCATTTGGGCATTAGATGGCGCTCATGTTCATTTTACTGACCAGGCTGTCCTCTCAATATCTCTAATAGGTGTCTCACCTGGCGACATTTCTGGAAGATTTAGCCCAATATTCATTTTAAAGTTAAACTGTTTGAAAACAAAGTTAACCCCATAACAAAGTTTAAAGAAACCTTATGTTGGGAGGCAAAATTCAAACAATGAACAAAACTAGAAATTAAGAAATCATAAATCTCAAGGGCTCCAAAGGCAAACTTCAAGGCATCTACAGATTTCCTGAAGATGTTCACATATGTTGGATCCATCATTTTTATCAGATTTTCAAAAGAGCCATAGATACCTCAATATTTGAGAACCAATATTTTAATATACTTTTCAGTTTCAAACCATGTCCCTATTCACCATTTACCATTAAATTTTGCATGACACAATCTTAAAAAGTTTATTTACTGAATAACAAACAAAAGGAAATTCTATGCTGAGCACAAATGTTACCCCTTCCCTTCCTCTAAATACTTACATTTTACTTTTACCAGTCAAGTTATTGTATACTTATTTATCTATGTATCTCTCATCAATATTTGCAAACTAAGATTGAAAAGCACC
>NW_024422745.1:0-5047 GCF_014898765.1 Herpailurus yagouaroundi | reverse complement strand
ACCACAGTATTAACTACCATCTCTCTCCCCCTGAGACATAGTTGCCATTTCTCTTCTGTGCTAAGAACAATGAAGACCCACTCTGTTAGCAACAACTCAAGTATGTGATGCAGGACAGTTAGCTGTAACCCCCATGCTGTGCATTAGATCCCCAAATTCACCAGTCTTACGACTGAAAGTTTATACCCTTTGAACTGTAGCTCCTCCTTTAAGACTAAAAAAAGGGGGGGGGCACCTGGGTGACTCAGTCGGTTGGACGTCCGACTTCAGCTCAGGTCATGATCTTGCAGCCCATGGGTTGGAGCCCCACATCAGGCTCTGTGCTGACAGCTCAGAGCCTGCAGCCTGCTTCGGATTCTGTCTCTCCCTCTCTCTCTGCCCCTCCCCTGCTCATGCTCTGTCTCTGTCTCTCAAAGATAAACAAACATTAAAAAGTTTTTCAAAAAAGACTGAAAAAAGAAATCTGCTTCAAGATCATTTCTTAATGGTTTTTATTAAAATGAGATGATCTTTAAAGTCTAGTTTTAGTTATTTAACAGCCAGAAGCCGCAGAAAGACTGGCTCTAAGGGAATAAAGATGCTGAGCACAAATACTATGTTTTCCTAATGAGAGAGAGACGAGTAGTGGCAGACCAGCCCGGGGCACTCACTGTAGAAGAAGAGGAGCTGGGGCAGGGAACCAGGACTCCTCAACAGCCGGAAGCAAAGAGTGCGGATGCTGGGCCAGGAGGAGGAGGGACCTCGGGATGCCCTAACCTGAGTAGCAGAGGACATCAGGAAGTATCTCTTAGAAACACCGTGACTCTTTTCCTGAGGATGCATTCACCAACGCCTCCCACAGGAGTATTCCTCCAGCTCCTGGGGACTGAAACACGTGGCTACATGTACACTCTAGACTGTAACTGGTCAGTCACAGGGTATGACTGTGGGTGTGAACAGATCCCAGTATATGAATCTCCCTCCACCCCATGTCCTCCACCCAAATAAATCTGAGTTCCTTTCTTTTATCTGTAAAACGAGAAAAAGGAGGATAACTAATATTTTGGAGTGCTCTTCCAACGTGCTTTTTAACTAACCACCCTCTGAAGAACACAAAGCAAGCCTATCATCATCGCCAGAGAAAACCCAGAGCTGCCGTGACCCACACAAGTTCACAAATCAAGCAATTACTGAAGGACTAAAGCCCTGAGTCTGCACTCAAATCCTTTGCACCGACCGTTTTGCCTTTTGAGAAAGTACAAAAGCAACAAAACCGAAGACATGTTTTCCTTCCTCCCTGGCTTTACCCTTGGCTGCGGTGTTTGGTTACATTAAGAAGACCTCGGAAATCTGAGATGATCCGGGGCTTCATGTGTTCATTTATATTCTTTTTCACAATAGGTTGAAAAAATGCTGCATTTCATAAACTCTAAGACTCCATAAATTGTGAGATCCATGATTCTTTTATGTACCGCCAAGAAAGTAAAAAAATACATAAGCAGTTAAACCATAACATGGTGCTTTCATGTCTCTTTGAATTTTCTTTGACAAATACTGAAATATTTCTTTAGACTTATTCAGAGATAAATTTTTTTATCACATTCACTCTGGGAACCCGTAAAAGCCAGTATGAGCGAAATAATTTGGTGAAGCAATTCCTAACAGTTCCTCGTGTCCCAACTCTAAGTCTTATGACCCATTTTTCAAACTCCCATTACTGTCGTCCATGGCTTTCCACCTACACCATCCTCTGTGACCACAGGTTCATGATTCAACAAGTCTGAATGATGAGACGTCTGGGTTTCACCAAACTATGAACAAAGGAATGTTGCAAACAATCACTATGTCTCATAGCCTTTCTTCAAATAATCTTTAGCGGTTTTGTGGATTGAAATATCTAGGGTTGCATTTGTGTACACAAGCCACCAGAAGTAACGAGTCTCCAGATGCACAGTCAGGAACAACTACTTCAGGCTGGCTGACTTTGTAATGACCCAGCCCCTGGGTTCAGTGACATTAAATGGGGTGGGAGTGGGGGAAACTATGTGTTTTAAAGTTCTTTAAACAAAGTATGTTTTCCTTGAATTGTCTTTTAATTTTCGCTTTAAAAATAATAGGTCACAGGGGTGCCTGGGTGGCTCAGTCGGTTAAGCATCCGATTCTTGATTTCAGCTCAGGTCACGATCTTGCGGTTTGCGAGTTGGAGCCCCATGTCAGGCTCCACGCTGTCAGTTCAGAGCCTGCTTGGAATTCTCTCTCTCTCTCCCTCTGTATTTGCCCCTCCCCTGTTCACACTCTCGCGCTCTCGCTGTCTCTCAAAATAAATAAACTTAACAAAATTTATGAACAGATTTAGATAAGACACTTAACCACCCAATTCCTTCCAGGGAGTCAGCCAAAATAAGACAAATATTCAAAATCAGTTAACCAAGAGTGGCCAAACATAATAGCTGACACTTATTTTTTTTTATTTAAAAAAAAATTTTTTTTTTCAACGCTTATTTATTTTTGGGACAGAGAGAGACAGAGCATGAACGGGGGAGGGGCAGAGAGAGGGAGACACAGAATCAGAAACAGGCTCCAGGCTCCGAGCTGTCAGCCCAGAGCCCGACGCGGGGCTCGAACTCACGGACCGCGAGATCGTGACCTGGCTGAAGTCGGACGCTTAACCGACTGCGCCACCCAGGCGCCCCTAGCTGACACTTATTGAATACTACAAGGTACTGGATGCTGTGTTTCATGTTGTCTCTAATTCTTACTAGCCTGCATGGAAGTCTTTGTTATACATTTTACAGACCAGGAAACTGAAACTCACGGAGATTAAGCAGCTAGCCCACAGTGAAGAGGCAGTGTATGCCAGAGCCTTAATTACAACCCTCGAAAGATCCTTCACCACCTCGTGTATAACCCCCACTTCTTCTCTCGACTCTCCTTATGGGCTTATCTCCATGTACAAAACATTCCTTTTGGAAACTGTTCCCACCCGCACTTCCTTCATTCCGTTCTCCATTCGTTTTGTTCACTCTCCTCACTCCTGAATACTTTGTGGTGAACAGTAAGATGTCCTGATTCTCACTAGGAATCCTCCTCTTCCCTTCCCATTCCCCATTGGGGTTTCTCACAGGTGTCAGGTGGCTACATCTTGCTTTCCTCCCTCAGGAGCCACAACCTGAGGCCAGCCCCACATGGTCCCCCACCAATCTGACAGCCCCAGAGGGGCACTGCCTCCCCATCCTCACTGACGGGGCTCGTCCTTGCCAGAGGCAGGCAGGGCAGGGCACACACGTGCTGCCGAGTGCCACTGGTAAGGCCTTGAAATACTTTCCTGACAGGTGTTTAGCTTCTAGGGTGATGTGATTAAATAACATCTGAGGAGATGACGTCGGCAACCTCTTTCTTGTCACCAAAACTTTACCAGTGTGGTTTTCTCTACTGAACTGCTAATGTCCTCCTCTTCTGAGGATGGTCCAATATCACTTCTCCTGTGGACCCCTCCTCAGGTGCTCGTCAGAAAGGATGACTCACTCTCCTCTTCACACCCTTCTGAGGGTCTTACCATCTTATGATATCATAGTTCCTCTCACGTCTAGTTGCGGGAAGCATGACTTCTTTAGGGCCATTTGTTGCCATGCCGTGCAACAGGAATACAATGCAGGCCACATATGAAATACAGAATTTTCTAGTAATCATAATAAAAATAAGACACGGTTCATCACATATTTTACTTACCCTAATATATCCAAAATTTAACAATTTCAAGGTGTAATCAAACTGAAAATTAAGATTTTTATATCCATTCATTTTATAGGAAGTATTTGAAATCTAGTATTTTTCTTTTCCATCACATCTCAGTTCAGACTAGCTATGTGTAAAATGCCCACAGGCCACTGTGGCTCAGGACCAGAATACTGGACATGGCAGCTGCAGACCTACCTACTGAAGCTTGAAGAGGAGGAAACGGATGTCATATTTTTACCAAATGAAAAGGGCCGTGCGATGAAACAATCAGCAAGGTGTGCTGGCATTGTGACTCATGGGAGAAGGGAGAAGGAAAAACAGAAAGTAATAATAGAAACTAAGCTTTCAACAATGAGATCTAGTGTTTCATTAGTAGAAACAGAGAAATTACTGGAAATAGGAGGATTTGGGGACCAAAATAAAAGGTGGAAAGTTTTGTACCATTGGCTAACTATTCTGAAGGGAAGAAACGTAATGCTTTTAAGCAAAAATGTGGTATCCCTTCCAGCACCACCCACATACAGGCATTGAGAGAAAATTTTACAACGGTCATGACAACAAATGCACATGACCTCTCATTGTGCAAATACCAGCAATTAGAGCAAACATGATGGATTTTACCATTAAATGAAATGTCACAAGTGCACTGAATCCTTTTAGTTCTTAATCTAGATAGGCGCTTCATGAATTTGACTAGCATTCATTTCTATATAGTGCATATGGCTAAACAGACAAGCCTGAATACAGTTATGACCTTTGACTATGTGAGAAGCCTGCTCATGTTTCATTCCTCAGGCTAACAGATTGATTATTTGATAAGAAGAAATGACCCCACTACATCTGGTTAGTCTTACTTACTTAGCAATTGCAGCCTTCCAAATGAGTGTCGTTTGAGCTGTTTTATCACACTTCATGATGTTATCAAAATACATTCAACAAAATCAAGTAATAAGTGGAGAAAAAACACCAGGCACCCGGAATTTCAGACAGCTGACATCTCAATAGGGAAAGAGATGTTGAAGACGTTCTGCACTTCAGAAGTACCCTTTCCATGAACATCCAATTATGGTTTCCTTTGGTATTTGTCTGTTAACCTCAATGTTTCATTCATGTTTTAATAATAATGAAAAGTAAAATAAAAATGGTCTTTCCACCTTTGATAGGTTCCTTCTAAGGGGACAGTATGGCACCGCTAAGGTGCTGCCCTCCAACCAGGATCCTGGGAGCAATCTTCTGTTCCCGAGTGGGCCCTGTCTAATCAAATAGCGACTGCTGTCAATTCAGATTCATAGGTCATTTTGAACCCTTTTTCATCTCCTCCAATACTGTC
>NW_024422744.1:0-5053 GCF_014898765.1 Herpailurus yagouaroundi | reverse complement strand
ACCACAGTATTAACTACCATCTCTCTCCCCCTGAGACATAGTTGCCATTTCTCTTCTGTGCTAAGAACAATGAAGACCCACTCTGTTAGCAACAACTCAAGTATGTGATGCAGGACAGTTAGCTGTAACCCCCATGCTGTGCATTAGATCCCCAAATTCACCAGTCTTACGACTGAAAGTTTATACCCTTTGAACTGTAGCTCCTCCTTTAAGACTAAAAAAAGCGGGGGGGGGGGGCACCTGGGTGACTCAGTCGGTTGGACGTCCGACTTCAGCTCAGGTCATGATCTCGTAGCCCATGGGTTGGAGCCCCGCATCAGGCTCTGTGCTGACAGCTCAGAGCCTGCAGCCTGCTTTGGATTCTGTCTCTCCCTCTCTCTCTGCCCCTCCCCTGCTCATGCTCTGTCTCTGTCTCTCAAAGATAAACAAACATTAAAAAGTTTTTCAAAAAAGACTGAAAAAAGAAATCTGCTTCAAGATCATTTCTTAATGTTTTTTATTAAAATGAGATGATCTTTAAAGTCTAGTTTTAGTTATTTAACAGCCAGAAGCCGCAGAAAGACTGGCTCTGAGGGAATAAAGATGCTGAGCACAAATACTATGTTTTCCTAATGAGAGAGAGACGAGTAGTGGCAGACCAGCCCGGGGCACTCACTGTAGAAGAAGAGGAGCTGGGGCAGGGAACCAGGACTCCACAACAGAAGGAAGCAAAGAGTGCGGATGCTGGGCCAGGAGGAGGAGGGACCTCGGGATGCCCTAACCTGAGTAGCAGAGGACATCAGGAAGTATCTCTTAGAAACACCGGGACTCTTTTCCTGAGGATGCATTCACCAACGCCTCCCACAGGAGTATTCCTCCAGCTCCTGGGGACTGAAGCACGTGGCTACATGTACACTCTAGACTGTAACTGGTCAGTCACAGGGTATGACTGTGGGTGTGAACAGATCCCAGTATATGAATCTCCCTCCACCCCATGTCCTCCACCCAAATAAATCTGAGTTCCTTTCTTTTATCTGTAAAACGAGAAAAAGGAGGATAACTAATATTTTGGAGTGCTCTTCCAACGTGCTTTTTAACTAACCACCCTCTGAAGAACACAAAGCAAGCCTATCATCATCGCCAGAGAAAACCCAGAGCTGCCGTGACCCACACAAGTTCACAAATCAAGCAATTACTGAAGGACTAAAGCCCTGAGTCTGCACTCAAATCCTTTGCACCGACCGTTTTGCCTTTTGAGAAAGTACAAAAGCAACAAAACCGAAGACATGTTTTCCTTCCTCCCTGGCTTTACCCTTGGCTGCGGTGTTTGGTTACATTAAGAAGACCTCGGAAATCTGAGATGATCCGGGGCTTCATGTGTTCATTTATATTCTTTTTCACAATAGGTTGAAAAAATGCTGCATTTCATAAACTCTAAGACTCCATAAATTGTGAGATCCATGATTCTTTTATGTACCGCCAAGAAAGTAAAAAAATACATAAGCAGTTAAACCCTAACATGGTGCTTTCATGTCTCTTTGAATTTTCTTTGACAAATACTGAAATATTTCTTTAGACTTATTCAGAGATAAATTTTTTATCACATTCACTCTGGGAACCCGTAAAAGCCAGTATGAGCGAAATAATTTGGTGAGGCAATTCCTAACAGTTCCTCGTGTCCCAACTCTAAGTCTTATGACCCATTTTTCAAACTCCCATTACTGTCGTCCATGGCTTTCTACCTACACCATCCTCTGTGACCACAGGTTCATGATTCAACAAGTCTGAATGATGAGACGTCTGGGTTTCACCAAACTATGAACAAAGGAATGTTGCAAACAATCACTGTGTCTCATAGTCTTTCTTCAAATAATCTTTAGCGGTTTTGTGGATTGAAATATCTAGGGTTGCATTTGTGTACACAAGCCACCAGAAGTAACGAGTCTCCAGATGCACGGTCAGGAACAACTACTTCAGGCTGGCTGACTTTGTAATGACCCAGCCCCTGGGTTCAGTGACATTAAATGGGGTGGGAGTGGGGGAAACTATGTGTTTTAAAGTTCTTTAAATAAAGTATGTTTTCCTTGAATTGTCTTTTAATTTTCGCTTTAAAAATAATAGGTCACAGGGGTGCCTGGGTGGCTCAGTCGGTTAAGCATCCGATTCTTGATTTCAGCTCAGGTCACGATCTTGCGGTTTGCGAGTTGGAGCCCCATGTCAGGCTCCACGCTGTCAGTTCAGAGCCTGCTTGGAATTCTCTCTCTCTCTCCCTCTGTATTTGCCCCTCCCCTGTTCACACTCTCGCGCTCTCGCTGTCTCTCAAAATAAATAAACTTAACAAAATTTATGAACAGATTTAGATAAGACACTTAACCACCCAATTCCTTCCAGGGAGTCAGCCAAAATAAGACAAATATTCAAAATCAGTTAACCAAGAGTGGCCAAACATAATAGCTGACACTTATTTTTTTTTATTTAAAAAAAAAATTTTTTTTTCAACGCTTATTTATTTTTGGGACAGAGAGAGACAGAGCATGAACGGGGGAGGGGCAGAGAGAGAGGGAGACACAGAATCGGAAACAGGCTCCAGGCTCCGAGCCACCAGCCCAGAGCCCGACGCGGGGCTCGAACTCACGGACCGCGAGATCGTGACCTGGCTGAAGTCGGACGCTTAACTGACTGCGCCACCCAGGCGCCCCTAGCTGACACTTATTGAATACTACAAGGTACCGGATGCTGTGTTTCATGTTGTCTCTAATTCTTACTAGCCTGCATGGAAGTCTTTGTTATACATTTTACAGACCAGGAAACTGAAACTCACGGAGATTAAGCAGCTAGCCCACAGTGAAGAGGCAGTGTATGCCAGAGCCTTAATTACAACCCTCGAAAGATCCTTCACCACCTCGTGTATAACCCCCACTTCTTCTCTCTACTCTCCTTATGGGCTTATCTCCATGTACAAAACATTCCTTTTGGAAACTGTTCCCACCCGCACTTCCTTCATTCCGTTCTCCATTCGTTTTGTTCACTCTCCTCACTCCTGAATACTTTGTGGTGAACAGTAAGATGTCCTGATTCTCACTAGGAATCCTCCTCTTCCCTTCCCATTCCCCATTGGGGTTTCTCACAGGTGTCAGGTGGCTACATCTTGCTTTCCTCCCTCAGGAGCCACAACCTGAGGCCAGCCCCACATGGTCCCCCACCAATCTGACAGCCCCAGAGGGGCACTGCCTCCCCATCCTCACTGACGGGGCTCGTCCTTGCCAGAGGCAGGCAGGGCAGGGCACACACGTGCTGCCGAGTGCCACTGGTAAGGCCTTGAAATACTTTCCTGACAGGTGTTTAGCTTCTAGGGTGATGTGATTAAATAACATCTGAGGAGATGACGTCGGCAACCTCTTTCTTGTCACCAAAACTTTACCAGTGTGGTTTTCTCTACTGAACTGCTAATGTCCTCCTCTTCTGAGGATGGTCCAATATCACTTCTCCTGTGGACCCCTCCTCAGGTGCTCGTCAGAAAGGATGACTCACTCTCCTCTTCACACCCTTCTGAGGGTCTTACCATCTTATGATATCATAGTTCCTCTCACGTCTAGTTGCGGGAAGCATGACTTCTTTAGGGCCATTTGTTGCCATGCCGTGCAACAGGAATACAATGCAGGCCACATATGAAATACAGAATTTTCTAGTAATCATAATAAAAATAAGACACGGTTCATCACATATTTTACTTACCCTAATATATCCAAAATTTAACAATTTCAAGGTGTAATCAAACTGAAAATTAAGATTTTTATATCCATTCATTTTATAGGAAGTATTTGAAATCTAGTATTTTTCTTTTCCATCACATCTCAGTTCAGACTAGCTATGTGTAAAATGCCCACAGGCCACTGTGGCTCAGGACCAGAATACTGGACATGGCAGCTGCAGACCTACCTACTGAAGCTTGAAGAGGAGGAAACGGATGTCATATTTTTACCAAATGAAAAGGGCCGTGCGATGAAACAATCAGCAAGGTGTGCTGGCATTGTGACTCATGGGAGAAGGGAGAAGGAAAAACAGAAAGTAATAATAGAAACTAAGCTTTCAACAATGAGATCTAGTGTTTCATTAGTAGAAACAGAGAAATTACTGGAAATAGGAGGATTTGGGGACCAAAATAAAAGGTGGAAAGTTTTGTACCATTGGCTAACTATTCTGAAGGGAAGAAACGTAATGCTTTTAAGCAAAAATGTGGTATCCCTTCCAGCACCACCCACATACAGGCATTGAGAGAAAATTTTACAACGGTCATGACAACAAATGCACATGACCTCTCATTGTGCAAATACCAGCAATTAGAGCAAACATGATGGATTTTACCATTAAATGAAATGTCACAAGTGCACTGAATCCTTTTAGTTCTTAATCTAGATAGGCGCTTCATGAATTTGACTAGCATTCATTTCTATATAGTGCATATGGCTAAACAGACAAGCCTGAATACAGTTATGACCTTTGACTATGTGAGAAGCCTGCTCATGTTTCATTCCTCAGGCTAACAGATTGATTATTTGATAAGAAGAAATGACCCCACTACATCTGGTTAGTCTTACTTACTTAGCAATTGCAGCCTTCCAAATGAGTGTCGTTTGAGCTGTTTTATCACACTTCATGATGTTATCAAAATACATTCAACAAAATCAAGTAATAAGTGGAGAAAAAACACCAGGCACCCGGAATTTCAGACAGCTGACATCTCAATAGGGAAAGAGATGTTGAAGACGTTCTGCACTTCAGAAGTACCCTTTCCATGAACATCCAATTATGGTTTCCTTTGGTATTTGTCTGTTAACCTCAATGTTTCATTCATGTTTTAATAATAATGAAAAGTAAAATAAAAATGGTCTTTCCACCTTTGATAGGTTCCTTCTAAGGGGACAGTATGGCACCGCTAAGGTGCTGCCCTCCAACCAGGATCCTGGGAGCAATCTTCTGTTCCCGAGTGGGCCCTGTCTAATCAAATAGCGACTGCTGTCAATTCCGATTCATAGGTCATTTTGAACCCTTTTTCATCTCCTCCAATACTGTC
>NW_024422743.1:0-8375 GCF_014898765.1 Herpailurus yagouaroundi | reverse complement strand
TAAAGGCCTACATATGAGAACTGAAACTCCTACAAGAAAACATAGGCAGCAATCTCTTTGACATCAGCCTTAGCAATGTTTCTCTAAGTATATCTCCTGAAGCAAGGGAAACAAAAGTGAAAATAAACTTTGACTACACCAAAATAAAAAGCTTTTGTACAGCAAAGGAAACAATGAAGTGGCAAAATGAAAGCAAAATAAAAAGGCAAAGGCAACTTACTGAATAGAAGAAAGTATTTGCAAATGATCTATCTGATAAAGGGTTAATGTCCAAAATAAAGAACTTATACAACTCAACATCAAATAACAATCTGGTTAAAAGTGGGCAGAGGATCTGAATAGACATGCAGATGGCCAACAGATACATGCAAAGATGCTCAACATCACTAATCATCAGGAAAAAGACAACAACAACAACAACAAAAACCAACACCCCCCAAACAACAACAAAACAAATAATGAGACATCACTTCACACCAGTCAGAATGGCTAGTATCAAAAGGACAAGAAAAAACACATGTTGGAAAAGATGTGGAGAAAAGGGAACCCTTGTGCAATGCTGGTGGGAATGTAAAACGGTGCAGCCACTCGAAGATACTGTGGAGTTTCCTAAAAATATTAAAAACAGAAGTACCATATGATCCAGTAATTCCACTACTGGGTATTTACCCAAGGGAAAAGAAAAGACTAATTCAAAAAGACATATGCACCCCTATGTTTACTGCAGCATTATTTACAACAGCTAAAATATGGAAGCAACCTAAATTGTCCATCAAGCGATGAATGGATAAGTATGTGGTATACATATACAGTGGAATATTATTCAGCCATTAAAAAACAATGTGCTTTTGCCATTTGCAATAACATTAATGGACCTAGAGTGTATGACACTAAATGAAACAAGTCAGACAGGGAAGGACAAATACCGTAGGATTTCACTTGTATGTGGAATCTAAAAAGCAAACAAACAAAAAAAAGAGACAAACAAACTGATGTTTAAATACAGAGACCAAACTGGTGGTTGCCAGAAGGAAGGTGGGTGGAGGAATGGGTAAAATAGATAAAGAGGATTAAGAAGGATTAAACTTCCAATGTGAAATAAATAAGTCACAGAGATGAAAACTACAGCAGAGGGAATATAGTCAATAATACTGTAAAAACATTTTATGAAGACTTATGTTGACTACACTTATCATGTGAACACTGAGGAATGTATAGAATTGTCAAAGCAATATGTTACACATTTGAAACTGAAGTATATTAATTATACTTCAGTAAACAATAAATGATAAAATAAAAGAATCAATGGCCACTACTTCCACTCTACAGTTTTACAATACGATTTCTTAGTTACCCAAATCATGGCACCAAATTAGTTTGCACACAGATGCCTAGTGTAAATCCAAAGTCCAACATGTAGGAGATAGTCATGTTTTCTTATTCTAGAGAAGTCCACCCTATCAATGCATTTTTCAATAATTCAATAAATATTTATACAGGGATTATGTGCCGAACATGTTTTGTAAGTTCTGGGAAGATAATGATGAGCCGAAGCGGAGATCATCCCTGTCCCTGTGGAGTTTAGTATCTAGTGGGTGAGGGACATCTACCAGGCACAAAATACAGATACGTTCAGCTGTCAGCTGCATGTATCCAGTTAACAAATACGACCTTTAAGAATAAATAGAGTTTGCAGTTTCACTCTGTGCCCAGTATATATTTATCTTTAGAGAGTTTTTATCTTAATTATTCCAAAGAATAAATGTAGACAAAATGTCTTTTCTATCTCATTCCTTTGGCTTTTATAAATACTGAGGAACATTTTGGAAATGTGAAGACTTCTTGTGTGATGCAGCCGCTTAACATTTGTTCTCTTGTCAGAAGGACAATGACTGTGGAAAATGACAAACCTGTGTTTCCTCTCAGCCAAGTCAGGCTCTTCGTGCTTGCTCATGATGCAAATAAACGTTTGTGTCACAGTTGCTATCTTTCAGACTGGGTGCATCTATTCATATTACCTCAGAGAATGAAAGGATCAAACACAAAAAATACAGCGTCTCACAAATGACAGGATATCGGCTCAAGGCAATGTCAACGACAGGAGGAGGTGGAGGCCAGAGAACACTCACTGGTAAGTGGTAGGGCTGACGTTGATGCGCCGAGGGTGACTTCCTGATTCGAATTTGCTTGCCAGAGTGACATTATTTCCAAACAGGCAATATCGTGGCATTCTTACCCCAACAACTCCAGCGAGCACAGAACCTGAGTGAATGCCTATCCTCATCTAAAAGAAAAAGAAGGAAAAATGAAAAGGATATATTTATGTTTTTCTTTTGGTATGCAATTCTTTTAAGGAGACGGACTACTGCTAATTATGTAAACCACCGAACTAGGATCTCCTCAAAGACAGAAAGTTGGTCTTGGTCATCTCTGTGAGCCTGGTATCTGGACCATTACAGTGGCAGTGAACATGAATACTGTGGAATAAATAATAAACTATAGGAAAAAATTGTATTTAATTAGCTACAGAAATCTGGTTATACTACAGGTCAGATCACCTTTCATTTGTACACATATTCTAACACCTAAAAAATTTATTATTTGCCCTCCATTTACTCTCACATACAACCCTATTTTTTCCTTCATAAAATTAAGCACAATTATAAATTAAATATGTACATTTCTGTTTATTTTGTTTAAATGTTGGGTTGTCCTAGGAGAGAAGTATCCATATCTTTTTTCTTATTGCTGAATATTCAGTACTTAATATTATACCTAGACCAAAGTAAGCCCTCAATGGTAAGTGATAAATGTTGAGTAAGATGTCAAAACTCTTCAACATTGTATCAAAATGCAGTTATAGAGAATTTAACCCTTGCGCCAGTCAAGAAGTACTTATTGAAAACCCTGAAAAACAAATTAAGGGCTGTATATTTTACACTCTGTGAATCTGATAACTGTTAGTCTGTCCCGTGCCTTGGAGGAGTCCTCAGTGTGAAGTCAATATAAACTTCAGTGTGATTACAGCAATGAAGTTGCATGCACATGGTCTACACCAAAATAGCTGAAGCTAATATTGACCAAGTGGGGAATGGGATCCTTAGTCCCAGGGGAATGTGGAAGAGAGGGAAGCAATCTGACCCCTAGGAGCTACTATGTAAGTAAAGTGTCACTCCTTCACTACCATGTCTCCTTCTGTCCCTATAGTTGTGAGGACAAAAAGTCATTCTGAGACTAACCTTTGTCAGAGAACTGGAGACTCCTGCATACATCAACTATCGATAAGACAGGCTGAAATCATTGTGATATAGCTGCATCTCTTAATAACCTCTTCATCTAATTTTTAAAAAGTGATTCTAACATTTATTTTGAAATCCAACACTGGTGAAAGAATAAAGATTTTTCTTTATTCTTTTTTATATTTATATATATTTATAAAGAATAACTTTATATTTATAAATAATTTTATATTTATAAAGAATAAAAATGTTCCCTATTAGTGTGAACATACACCAGTATATATAAAACAGACTAACAGAAGAGGAAGTCAAGGAAGACTTCCATGTATATACAGGTGATTGATATATAATAGAGTTGGCATTTCAGATTAGTGAAAAAATGATGGCATTTCCATTAGGATGCTACAGATCAACTGTGTCTTCATGTTGAAAAAAAATTCCAAGTAAAGATCTTAATTTAAAAGGCACAACTTTACAGCTTTAAAAATAATTGTTTTAATTAAGGTAAAGGTCAATGTGCAGTATAAGTAATACTCTAAAATACAGAAATCCTAAAAAGTATAGACTTTTATTAGTCTCTCAGTAACAGTTCCCAGGTGAGTGGTCCAGATTGTCAGGAAGCTCTGTTTGGTCAGAGACAGGTCTTATCATTGTGTTCCTCCTTATGCCTCGTCATATATTCCTTGTTGGAAAACATGAAGCTGAGTCAGGAGCACTTTCATGTTCCAAGTCATGATGGGCAAGATAGATAGTGCAAGTTGAAGGGAAGGGTCATGATGTTACCATTTAAGGTGCTCTTCATTCCTTTGGGTAGATCCGGACTTACATTTTCTATCAATTTCCTTCTGCCTAAAAGATTTCTTCAAACATGTTTTTAACTGTAGGTCCACTGATGATGAATTCTTCCAGCTTTTGTATGTTTGAAAAGGTTTTTATTTTGTCTTCCTATCCAGATATATTTGTTGGGTATGGAATTCTAGGTTGACAGCTTTTTCTTTCCTTTTAGTGCTTTAGTGATGTTGTTCCATCATCTCCTCCTGTATACTGTTTCCTATGAGAACACTGCTGTCATGCTTATATTAACTCCTTCATACGTACCAGATCTCTTTCTGTCTTTTTCTAGTTTTGCAAAATTTATTTAAATAATTTTTTAATTAATAAACTTATTTATTTTTTTTGACAGAGACAGAGACTGCACAAGTGAGTGAGGGGCAGAGAGAGAGAATCCCACAATGTGCAGAATGAGAGGGAGAGAGAGAGGGACAGAGAGTGTGGAGCCCAAGCTCACCTGAAGCAGGGCTCAAGCTCATCCGATGTGGGGCTCAATCTCATGAACTGTGATATCATGACCTAAGCCAAAGTCAGGTGCATAACCAAGTAAGCCACCCAGGCACCCCTTGCAGAATTTAGTTATGATTTTCCTTGATGTTTTCTTCATGCTTCTTGTGTTTGGGATTTGTTGAGTTTCTTGAATCTGTGAGTTGTAGTTTTCTTCAGATTAGGAAAAACTTCAGCTATTTCTTCTTCAAATATGTTTTCTATACACCCCTCTATCCCAGTAACTCCAATTATATGCATATTGGGATACTTGAAGTATTCCCATGGAAGACAGATAATTTAATCATTTAAATTACTTTTTCTGTTTATTTTGGATAACTTCTATTATAACGTCTTCAGATTTATTAATCTCTTCCTTTGTAATGTCTAATCTTTTGCTAACCCCATCCACTGCATGTTTAATCTCAGATATTGTGATTTTCCTCTCTAGAAGTTCAATTTGGGATTTTTCTTTTTCAGGCATCAAATTAACTTTTGAACATTTGGAATTTAGTTAAAATAACTATTTTAAAACTCTTGTCTGCTAATACTAACATCTATTAGTCTATTTCAGTTTTGATTGGTCTTTTTCATCATTATGGGTAATATTTTTCAGCTTTGCTGCAAGCTAGTAATTTTTGGTTAAATGTTCAGTATCACAAATTTGACTTTGTTGAGTGGGGATATTTTTTAGATCCTTGTACATATTCTTGAGTTCTGTCTATGGATGTAGTCAAGTTCCTTGGAAACAATTCAGTCTTTTCAAGTCTTGCTTTTTAGGATTTGTTAGGCAAGTCTTGAGCAGTATTTCATGTAGGGCTAATTATTCTCCACTACTGAGGCAAGAACACCCAGAGTACTGTACCCAGTGCCCATGATTTATGAGGTTCTCAGGTCTTCCCGATGGGAACAGGCAATTTTTTCCAGGTCCTTTGTGGGTCCCAGGAACTTTTTCCTCTAGTCCTTCCAGGTGTTTTTCCCTGTTGAGCCAAGGGAATCTTCTCACATAGAAACAATAATCAATGTTGTGCAGAACATATAGGGAGCTCCTTGGAAGAATGCTGGTGGTCTTTGTGCAACTCTCTCCTTACTGGTTCCCTGTGACCTCCAGCTTCCTTGGTCTCCCCAGATTGAGCTCCACCTCTCTGACTGCAGGAATTTCTTCGATGCCTCCTGATTTGCTTCTCCTTGCACCACAGTCTGGATGTTCCCAAAGCAACATACCAGGGAAATCCTATGATTCATCTTATTTGTTTCCTATCTCTCAGGGATCACTGTTATCTATTGCCTAGTGGCCAGTGTCATAAAAACTGTTCTATTGTACTTTTTCCTCCGGATTTTTAATTGTTTAAGGTAGAAGTATGAATCCAGTCTGTTATTCCATTTTAAGTGGAAGCAGAGATAGTACTTTAAAAAAAAATTGTCAACGTTCATTTCTGAGAGATAGAGACAGAGACAGAGACAGAGCATGAGTGGGGAAGGGCAGAGACAGAAGGAGACAGAATCTGAAGCAGGTTCCAGGCTATGAGTTGTCAGTACAGAGCCCAATGAGGGTCTGAAACTCACAGATGGCAAGACCATGACCTGAGCCAAAGTCAGACACTTAACTGACTAAGCCACCCAGGCGCCCCATAATTTTTTAAGAAACCTGTCTGAAAAATGTATGCCTATTTTTTTTCTTTTTCTTTTTTTTTTTTTGAGAGACAGAGAAAGGTGCTCACACAAGTAGGGGAGGGGCAGAGGAAGAGGAAGAGAGAGAATCCCAAGCAGGCTCTGTGCTGTCAGCATGGAGTCTGACATGGGGCTCCATCTCACCAACCATGAGATCTTGACCTGAACCAAAATCTAGAGTCAGATGCTTAACTAACTGAAGTACCCTACCCAGGTGCCCCATAGGCCTGGTTCTGATGAGCGATTATCTATTTGGATTTAAAAAGGTAAAGAAGAAGAAAGAAAAAGAAGAAGAAGAAGAAAGAAGAATAAAAAAGAAAGAAGAAAGAAGAAGAAGAAAGAAAAAGAAGAAGAAGAAGAAGAAAGAAGAAAGAAGAAAAAAGAAAGAAGAAAGAAGAAGAAAGAAAAAGAAAAAGAGAAAGAAAACTGAATGGCAATCGTCCTTTTAAACAAGATAATTATAAAGCACCTTCTCTCAAGTTAGAAAGCATTTTGCAATATTATTATATTTCCTTGGGTTTGCTTTTATGAGGCCCATTTATATTAAATTACTTTGTGTAATGAAGGCTTGCCTAAAAAACACCTCAGATGCTAAGATTGTCAGTTTGGACCTGTGATCACTGTATTGATCTTTTTATGCAGGAGGCAAGATACATCTCACAGCCTCTTTACTCTGTGTGTTTTGTTTGAGAAAAAGACTCTGCACCCCCCACACACTACACAGAAGGCTTGTATAGTTCCATTGCTGCCTCCTGTCAAAAGACCTGAGGGTTTTTTAAATGAAATGATCAGAATTAGAATTATTATAACCTAAAAAATGCTAGCAATAAAAACCCTGATATCCTTGGGCAGGGTGGATGGAGAAATTGTCATTTAAACAAACGATTATCTCTTAGAAGGCACAAAACATCATGCACAAAATATCACCAAACATGCACAAAAATATCAATAACCACACAAATAGCACAAATTTGCTGTCATTGTGTCTATCATACAATGAAACAAAACTCAGAGAATTATTTAATTTTGGAAGGAGATACTATTGAGAAATTATAAACTGAATCATCAGCCTCTCTTTTCTTTTCATTTCTTTTTTTTTTTAAGTTATTTATTTATTTTGAGAGAGAAAGAGAGAAAGAATCCCAAGCAAGCTCTGTACTGTCAGCATTGAATCCTGATGTAGGGCTTGAACTCATGAAATCATGACCTGAGCCAAAGTCAGATGCTTAACCAACTGAGCCACTCAGGCGCCCATCTTCTGCATTTCTTTTGACAACTTACTGAGATTTCCCAAAAATTGGGAAGGATAGCAAGAAGTGTTGCCTATGTAAAGAAGGGAATGATTGCCTCACTCAGAATATGTCAGGAACATCGAGCAGTTAGACAAAATAGATACATTCAACTCTCAATGATGAATTTAGATTCCTTTCAGCAAGATTTAACATCATTTAAATAATTTAACCACTCAGAAACATTGGCATCCATCTGCCCAGTATGTCCTCACTAAAGAAGGTCATTTTGCACTAAACCAGTGGTTGTTAACTAGGGACATTTGTGCCCTTCAGTGAACATCTGACAATGTCTTGAGACATTTTTTTTTTTTTCACAACTGGGATGGGGAGCTGCTTCCATTCTTTTCATCTATTCAGTTGAGCTAGAGATGCCTAGGACAGCTTCCCCACAACAGAGAATTTTCCAGTCCAAAGTAGCAATGGTGCAGAATCTGAGAAATGGTGCAGAATCTGCCCTACACAGGCTCCTGGCACCCTATAGATACTTAGTAGACCAGCACACACACAAAATAATAAATGCTTTAATCAGACCAAAGCCTTGATGCCTAACACTAGACTTCACTTTTTAGAGAACATTTATGAAAAAAAAAAATAGTGTTTGCCCTAGGGATTTATTGAAAAACACAGTAACTTTTGGATTTATCCTGAGGTTAGGATACCTGTTACCCAATCTCCTCTATCTACCTGAAATGTGTGAGATACTGCAAAGCTCTGGGAAACATCAGAGTCCCCACTCATCAAAAGATACAGTTATTCTCCTAATACTTCACTGATTATTCATCTGCTGAGGCACATAAACAAGTGCATTTTAAGATAATATTTCTCCCACGGTGCCTAAAAATAGAAGGCTTATAGG
>NW_024422742.1:0-8382 GCF_014898765.1 Herpailurus yagouaroundi | reverse complement strand
TAAAGGCCTACATATGAGAACTGAAACTCCTACAAGAAAACATAGGCAGCAATCTCTTTGACATCAGCCTTAGCAATGTTTCTCTAAGTATGTCTCCTGAAGCAAGGGAAACAAAAGTGAAAATAAACTTTGACTACACCAAAATAAAAAGCTTTTGTACAGCAAAGGAAACAATGAAGTGGCAAAATGAAAGCAAAATAAAAAGGCAAAGGCAACTTACTGAATAGAAGAAAGTATTTGCAAATGATCTATCTGATAAAGGGTTAATATCCAAAATAGATAAAGAACTTATACAACTCAACATCAAGTAACAATCTGATTAAAAATGGGCAGAGGATCTGAATAGACATGCAGATGGCCAACAGATACATGCAAAGATGCTCAACATCACTAATCATCAGGAAAAAGACAACAACAACAACAACAAAAACCAACCCCCCCCCCAAACAACAACAGAACAAATAATGAGACATCACTTCACACCAGTCAGAATGGCTAGTATCAAAAGGACAAGAAAAAACACATGTTGGAAAAGATGTGGAGAAAAGGGAACCCTTGTGCAATGCTGGTGGGAATGTAAAACGGTGCAGCCACTCGAAGATACTGTGGAGTTTCCTAAAAATATTAAAAACAGAAGTACCATATGATCCAGTAATTCCACTACTGGGTATTTACCCAAGGGAAAAGAAAAGACTAATTCAAAAAGACATATGCACCCCTATGTTTACTGCAGCATTATTTACAACAGCTAAAATATGGAAGCAACCTAAATTGTCCATCAAGCGATGAATGGATAAGTATGTGGTATACATATACAGTGGAATATTATTCAGCCATTAAAAAACAATGTGCTTTTGCCATTTGCAATAACATTAATGGACCTAGAGTGTATGACACTAAATGAAACAAGTCAGACAGGGAAGGACAAATACCGTAGGATTTCACTTGTATGTGGAATCTAAAAAGCAAACAAACAAAAAAAAGAGACAAACAAACTGATGTTTAAATACAGAGACCAAACTGGTGGTTGCCAGAAGGAAGGTGGGTGGAGGAATGGGTAAAATAGATAAAGAGGATTAAGAAGGATTAAACTTCCAATGTGAAATAAATAAGTCACAGAGATGAAAACTACAGCAGAGGGAATATAGTCAATAATACTGTAAAAACATTTTATGAAGACTTATGTTGACTACACTTATCATGTGAACACTGAGGAATGTATAGAATTGTCAAAGCAATATGTTACACATTTGAAACTGAAGTATATTAATTATACTTCAGTAAACAATAAATGATAAAATAAAAGAATCAATGGCCACTACTTCCACTCTACAGTTTTACAATACGATTTCTTAGTTACCCAAATCATGGCACCAAATTAGTTTGCACACAGATGCCTAGTGTAAATCCAAAGTCCAACATGTAGGAGATAGTCATGTTTTCTTATTCTAGAGAAGTCCACCCTATCAATGCATTTTTCAATAATTCAATAAATATTTATACAGGGATTATGTGCCGAACATGTTTTGTAAGTTCTGGGAAGATAATGATGAGCCGAAGCGGAGATCATCCCTGTCCCTGTGGAGTTTAGTATCTAGTGGGTGAGGGACATCTACCAGGCACAAAATACAGATACGTTCAGCTGTCAGCTGCATGTATCCAGTTAACAAATACGACCTTTAAGAATAAATAGAGTTTGCAGTTTCACTCTGTGCCCAGTATATATTTATCTTTAGAGAGTTTTTATCTTAATTATTCCAAAGAATAAATGTAGACAAAATGTCTTTTCTATCTCATTCCTTTGGCTTTTATAAATACTGAGGAACATTTTGGAAATGTGAAGACTTCTTGTGTGATGCAGCCGCTTAACATTTGTTCTCTTGTCAGAAGGACAATGACTGTGGAAAATGACAAACCTGTGTTTCCTCTCAGCCAAGTCAGGCTCTTCGTGCTTGCTCATGATGCAAATAAACGTTTGTGTCACAGTTGCTATCTTTCAGACTGGGTGCATCTATTCATATTACCTCAGAGAATGAAAGGATCAAACACAAAAAATACAGCGTCTCACAAATGACAGGATATCGGCTCAAGGCAATGTCAACGACAGGAGGAGGTGGAGGCCAGAGAACACTCACTGGTAAGTGGTAGGGCTGACGTTGATGCGCCGAGGGTGACTTCCTGATTCGAATTTGCTTGCCAGAGTGACATTATTTCCAAACAGGCAATATCGTGGCATTCTTACCCCAACAACTCCAGCGAGCACAGAACCTGAGTGAATGCCTATCCTCATCTAAAAGAAAAAGAAGGAAAAATGAAAAGGATATATTTATGTTTTTCTTTTGGTATGCAATTCTTTTAAGGAGACCGACTACTGCTAATTATGTAAACCACCGAACTAGGATCTCCTCAAAGACAGAAAGTTGGTCTTGGTCATCTCTGTGAGCCTGGTATCTGGACCATTACAGTGGCAGTGAACATGAATACTGTGGAATAAATAATAAACTATAGGAAAAAATTGTATTTAATTAGCTACATAAATCTGGTTATACTACAGGTCAGATCACCTTTCATTTGTACACATATTCTAACACATAAAAAATTTATTATTTGCCCTCCATTTACTCTCACATACAACCCTATTTTTTCCTTCATAAAATTAAGCACAATTATAAATTAAATATGTACATTTCTGTTTATTTTGTTTAAATGTTGGGTTGTCCTAGGAGAGAAGTATCCATATCTTTTTTCTTATTGCTGAATATTCAGTACTTAATATTATACCTAGACCAAAGTAAGCCCTCAATGGTAAGTGATAAATGTTGAGTAAGATGTCAAAACTCTTCAACATTGTATCAAAATGCAGTTATAGAGAATTTAACCCTTGCGCCAGTCAAGAAGTACTTATTGAAAACCCTGAAAAACAAATTAAGGGCTGTATATTTTACACTCTGTGAATCTGATAACTGTTAGTCTGTCCCGTGCCTTGGAGGAGTCCTCAGTGTGAAGTCAATATAAACTTCAGTGTGATTACAGCAATGAAGTTGCATGCACATGGTCTACACCAAAATAGCTGAAGCTAATCTTGACCAAGTGGGGAATGGGATCCTTAATCCCAGGGGAATGTGGAAGAGAGGGAAGCAATCTGACCCCTAGGAGCTACTATGTAAGTAAAGTGTCACTCCTTCACTACCATGTCTCCTTCTGTCCCTATAGTTGTGAGGACAAAAAGTCATTCTGAGACTAACCTTTGTCAGAGAACTGGAGACTCCTGCATACATCAACTATCGATAAGACAGGCTGAAATCATTGTGATATAGCTGCATCTCTTAATAACCTCTTCATCTAATTTTTAAAAAGTGATTCTAACATTTATTTTGAAATCCAACACTGGTGAAAGAATAAAGATTTTTCTTTATTCTTTTTTATATTTATATATATTTATAAAGAATAACTTTATATTTATAAATAATTTTATATTTATAAAGAATAAAAATGTTCCCTATTAGTGTGAACATACACCAGTATATATAAAACAGACTAACAGAAGAGGAAGTCAAGGAAGACTTCCATGTATATACAGGTGATTGATATATAATAGAGTTGGCATTTCAGATTAGTGAAAAAATGATGGCATTTCCATTAGGATGCTACAGATCAACTGTGTCTTCATGTTGAAAAAAAATTCCAAGTAAAGATCTTAATTTAAAAGGCACAACTTTACAGCTTTAAAAATAATTGTTTTAATTAAGGTAAAGGTCAATGTGCAGTATAAGTAATACTCTAAAATACAGAAATCCTAAAAAGTATAGACTTTTATTAGTCTCTCAGTAACAGTTCCCAGGTGAGTGGTCCAGATTGTCAGGAAGCTCTGTTTGGTCAGAGACAGGTCTTATCATTGTGTTCCTCCTTATGCCTCGTCATATATTCCTTGTTGGAAAACATGAAGCTGAGTCAGGAGCACTTTCATGTTCCAAGTCATGATGGGCAAGATAGATAGTGCAAGTTGAAGGGAAGGGTCATGATGTTACCATTTAAGGTGCTCTTCATTCCTTTGGGTAGATCCGGACTTACATTTTCTATCAATTTCCTTCTGCCTAAAAGATTTCTTCAAACATGTTTTTAACTGTAGGTCCACTGATGATGAATTCTTCCAGCTTTTGTATGTTTGAAAAGGTTTTTATTTTGTCTTCCTATCCAGATATATTTGTTGGGTATGGAATTCTAGGTTGACAGCTTTTTCTTTCCTTTTAGTGCTTTAGTGATGTTGTTCCATCATCTCCTCCTGTATACTGTTTCCTATGAGAACACTGCTGTCATGCTTATATTAACTCCTTCATACGTACCAGATCTCTTTCTGTCTTTTTCTAGTTTTGCAAAATTTATTTAAATAATTTTTTAATTAATAAACTTATTTATTTTTTTTGACAGAGACAGAGACTGCACAAGTGAGTGAGGGGCAGAGAGAGAGAATCCCACAATGTGCAGAATGAGAGGGAGAGAGAGAGGGACAGAGAGTGTGGAGCCCAAGCTCACCTGAAGCAGGGCTCAAGCTCATCCGATGTGGGGCTCAATCTCATGAACTGTGATATCATGACCTAAGCCAAAGTCAGGTGCATAACCAAGTAAGCCACCCAGGCACCCCTTGCAGAATTTAGTTATGATTTTCCTTGATGTTTTCTTCATGCTTCTTGTGTTTGGGATTTGTTGAGTTTCTTGAATCTGTGAGTTTGTAGTTTTCTTCAGATTAGGAAAAATTTCAGCTATTTCTTCTTCAGATATGTTTTCTATACACTCCTCTATCCCAGTAACTCCAATTATATGCATATTGGGATACTTGAAGTATTTCCATGGAAGACAGATAATTTAATCATTTAAATTACTTTTTCTGTTTATTTTGGATAACTTCTATTATAACGTCTTCAGATTTATTAATTTCTTCCTTTGTAATGTCTAATCTTTTGCTAACCCCATCCACTGCATGTTTAATCTCAGACATTGTGATTTTCCTCTGTAGAAGTTCAATTTGGGATTTTTCTTTTTGAGGCATCAAATTAACTTTTGAACATATGGAATTTAGTTAAAATAACTATTTTAAAACTCTTGTCTGCTAATACTAACATCTATTAGTCTATTTCAGTTTTGATTGGTCTTTTTCATCATTATGGGTAATATTTTTCAGCTTTGCTGCAAGCTAGTAATTTTTGGTTGAATGTTCAGTATCACAAATTTGACTTTGTTGAGTGGGGATATTTTTTAGATCCTTGTACATATTCTTGAGTTCTGTCTATGGATGTAGTCAAGTTCCTTGGAAACAATTCAGTCTTTTCAAGTCTTGCTTTTTAGGATTTGTTAGGCAAGTCTTGAGCAGTATTTCATGTAGGGCTAATTATTCTCCACTACTGAGGCAAGAACACCCAGAGTACTGTACCCAGTGCCCATGATTTATGAGGTTCTCAGGTCTTCCCGATGGGAACAGGCAATTTTTTCCAGGTCCTTTGTGGGTCCCAGGAACTTTTTCCTCTAGTCCTTCCAGGTGTTTTTCCCTGTTGAGCCAAGGGAATCTTCTCACATAGAAACAATAATCAATGTTGTGCAGAACATATAGGGAGCTCCTTGGAAGAATGCTGGTGGTCTTTGTGCAACTCTCTCCTTACTGGTTCCCTGTGACCTCCAGCTTCCTTGGTCTCCCCAGATTGAGCTCCACCTCTCTGACTGCAGGAATTTCTTCGATGCCTCCTGATTTGCTTCTCCTTGCACCACAGTCTGGATGTTCCCAAAGCAACATACCAGGGAAATCCTATGATTCATCTTATTTGTTTCCTATCTCTCAGGGATCACTGTTATCTATTGCCTAGTGGCCAGTGTCATAAAAACTGTTCTATTGTACTTTTTCCTCCGGATTTTTAATTGTTTAAGGTAGAAGTATGAATCCAGTCTGTTATTCCATTTTAAGTGGAAGCAGAGATAGTACTTTAAAAAAAAATTGTCAACGTTCATTTCTGAGAGATAGAGACAGAGACAGAGACAGAGCATGAGTGGGGAAGGGCAGAGACAGAAGGAGACAGAATCTGAAGCAGGTTCCAGGCTATGAGTTGTCAGTACAGAGCCCAATGAGGGTCTGAAACTCACAGATGGCAAGACCATGACCTGAGCCAAAGTCAGACACTTAACTGACTAAGCCACCCAGGCGCCCCATAATTTTTTAAGAAACCTGTCTGAAAAATGTATGCCTATTTTTTTTCTTTTTCTTTTTTTTTTTTTGAGAGACAGAGAAAGGTGCTCACACAAGTAGGGGAGGGGCAGAGGAAGAGGAAGAGAGAGAATCCCAAGCAGGCTCTGTGCTGTCAGCATGGAGTCTGACATGGGGCTCCATCTCACCAACCATGAGATCTTGACCTGAACCAAAATCTAGAGTCAGATGCTTAACTAACTGAAGTACCCTACCCAGGTGCCCCATAGGCCTGGTTCTGATGAGCGATTATCTATTTGGATTTAAAAAGGTAAAGAAGAAGAAAGAAAAAGAAGAAGAAGAAGAAAGAAGAATAAAAAAGAAAGAAGAAAGAAGAAGAAGAAAGAAAAAGAAGAAGAAGAAGAAGAAAGAAGAAAGAAGAAAAAAGAAAGAAGAAAGAAGAAGAAAGAAAAAGAAAAAGAGAAAGAAAACTGAATGGCAATCGTCCTTTTAAACAAGATAATTATAAAGCACCTTCTCTCAAGTTAGAAAGCATTTTGCAATATTATTATATTTCCTTGGGTTTGCTTTTATGAGGCCCATTTATATTAAATTACTTTGTGTAATGAAGGCTTGCCTAAAAAACACCTCAGATGCTAAGATTGTCAGTTTGGACCTGTGATCACTGTATTGATCTTTTTATGCAGGAGGCAAGATACATCTCACAGCCTCTTTACTCTGTGTGTTTTGTTTGAGAAAAAGACTCTGCACCCCCCACACACTACACAGAAGGCTTGTATAGTTCCATTGCTGCCTCCTGTCAAAAGACCTGAGGGTTTTTTAAATGAAATGATCAGAATTAGAATTATTATAACCTAAAAAATGCTAGCAATAAAAACCCTGATATCCTTGGGCAGGGTGGATGGAGAAATTGTCATTTAAACAAACGATTATCTCTTAGAAGGCACAAAACATCATGCACAAAATATCACCAAACATGCACAAAAATATCAATAACCACACAAATAGCACAAATTTGCTGTCATTGTGTCTATCATACAATGAAACAAAACTCAGAGAATTATTTAATTTTGGAAGGAGATACTATTGAGAAATTATAAACTGAATCATCAGCCTCTCTTTTCTTTTCATTTCTTTTTTTTTTTAAGTTATTTATTTATTTTGAGAGAGAAAGAGAGAAAGAATCCCAAGCAAGCTCTGTACTGTCAGCATTGAATCCTGATGTAGGGCTTGAACTCATGAAATCATGACCTGAGCCAAAGTCAGATGCTTAACCAACTGAGCCACTCAGGCGCCCATCTTCTGCATTTCTTTTGACAACTTACTGAGATTTCCCAAAAATTGGGAAGGATAGCAAGAAGTGTTGCCTATGTAAAGAAGGGAATGATTGCCTCACTCAGAATATGTCAGGAACATCGAGCAGTTAGACAAAATAGATACATTCAACTCTCAATGATGAATTTAGATTCCTTTCAGCAAGATTTAACATCATTTAAATAATTTAACCACTCAGAAACATTGGCATCCATCTGCCCAGTATGTCCTCACTAAAGAAGGTCATTTTGCACTAAACCAGTGGTTGTTAACTAGGGACATTTGTGCCCTTCAGTGAACATCTGACAATGTCTTGAGACATTTTTTTTTTTTTCACAACTGGGATGGGGAGCTGCTTCCATTCTTTTCATCTATTCAGTTGAGCTAGAGATGCCTAGGACAGCTTCCCCACAACAGAGAATTTTCCAGTCCAAAGTAGCAATGGTGCAGAATCTGAGAAATGGTGCAGAATCTGCCCTACACAGGCTCCTGGCACCCTATAGATACTTAGTAGACCAGCACACACACAAAATAATAAATGCTTTAATCAGACCAAAGCCTTGATGCCTAACACTAGACTTCACTTTTTAGAGAACATTTATGAAAAAAAAAAATAGTGTTTGCCCTAGGGATTTATTGAAAAACACAGTAACTTTTGGATTTATCCTGAGGTTAGGATACCTGTTACCCAATCTCCTCTATCTACCTGAAATGTGTGAGATACTGCAAAGCTCTGGGAAACATCAGAGTCCCCACTCATCAAAAGATACAGTTATTCTCCTAATACTTCACTGATTATTCATCTGCTGAGGCACATAAACAAGTGCATTTTAAGATAATATTTCTCCCACGGTGCCTAAAAATAGAAGGCTTATAGG
>NW_024422741.1:0-6476 GCF_014898765.1 Herpailurus yagouaroundi | reverse complement strand
TCTATGTATCTCTCATCAATATTTGCAAACTAAGATTGAAAAGCACCTTTTAAACAAGGGATCTTGAATTGGTGGTTTTATACCCAGTCCTGCCACTGCTTATCATATTAGTCCGGTAATTGATAAAGGAACATCATCCCAGAACTTTATAAAGTTGTAGCTTTCGATCATCCCAAATCTGGCTAAAAATTAGAAGAAACTAGTTAATGGCTGCAAAAGAAAATAAAAACCTTAGCAACTGGGGCTAAAATTACAACTCAAACCTCAAAATTGTTCTTTTAGTGCTACTTCAGTCCAGCTGTGATGTTTGTATTTTTGATGGCATTCTCTAGCACTGAATAAAAGGCTAATAGATTCTCAGGAATCAATGAGTCCATGGACTAGAAGAAGTCATCTGATTTAACCAGGGCTCTGCTTTTAACCTGGGCTTTGAGAGAAAGCTCTGAAGTTTGAAATGAAAGGCTTTGTAATATTTATTTCTAATTAACACAACACTTGATGATGCCATCTAAGCAAGCAAAGGGAAAAAGAGTAGGAAACCTTTTTCTTCAAACAGGTAACATGATAAATGAAGAACGTATACAGAGGAGTCATCAAAGACCAATTCTGTGTGTATGTGTGTGTGTGTGTGTGTGTGTGTGTGTGTGTGTGTGACACACACACAATGTTAATTTTAAGGAATCTCTTCACGCAAAGAACTCCGAGAACAGTTCATGTGTACGGATTTGTTTTGACCCCATTTTCTGAGCACGTGAAATGTGGGATAAGAACTCAGTAGCTTCAACCAAACCTTTTTTTTTTTTTTTTAATTTATAAAGGGATTTCTGATTCTTTGTGTTTACTAATGTGTCACTTTATAAGACTATTAAAATCTACACAGTTCTTTTGATATATTTTATTATGGGGCCAAGTCACCTATATATTTCTAAAACCACCCCACTGCTTTACTGCCCTGGGCCTTTATTGTCGCTTTTTACCTGATTTGACTCCCTTCCATCACTTGCCTGGAGGACATTTTCAGACACCCAGCTTGGCCATCATCAGTGCTCTGTACCCATGCATAAGCTGCTCTCTCTGCTCTCCCCAGTCCTTGACCTATCTGGATGGCCTCTCACCTTTCACACCACAGCTTATAAATCGTTTCTTCCATGTGGCCTTTCATCAGGAATATAGGCGACCTGGCATGAATTGTAGTCACTGCATTTCCCCTAACAGGCACGACGTTTTGTTCAATTGTTTTCATTATCTCCTCAGCGTGGTGCTAATCTCTGAAAAACAAGGGTAGCATATGTCTTGCTCACTGTTATATCTCAGCTCCTACCAGAACATTCCTGCAGATAGTAGTGGCTCAATAAATACTGAAGTGAAATATGAATAAGTCATTTCTTTCAACACCTCAGAATATGACTATGCCTTTTGAATTAGATATCTGAAACGTGTTTTGTTTTCTTCAAATGGTCCTCTTCATACAAGAAATACCCTAAAATGCAGATTTAACTAAAGAGTAATTTGCCAGAAACTTGCCTAAGATACTCCTCCATGTGTTTTAATTTTACTCCTACCACCAAGTGAAAAACAACAAGATGAACAAACGTAAGAAAGTGAGTCAGGTTAAGTGACTGTATGGGAGCAATGGCACCTGCCCAGTGGAACCAACTCTCTAAGGGTTACCTGTGAGGGCTGTAATCAGGAGCCAGGCACGTGGCAAAATGAAGCCGGTTCCCACTTTCTTATTGACACTAGCCACTAAAACATCGAGCTGTGATATCCAGTTGGCATATGGAACAGAACATATATATCCTACAATTACCAAAACTATATCAAGTACTTTAAATGTAAATAGGGAAGGGTATCATCAGAACAAAAATCAAGCCATGGCAGATTACCATTCTATAGTATAAAGTAACACATTTTAATATGTAATTTGTTTCTGTCACAATATTAAATAAGAGTATATTCTCACTGAAAGGAGTTAGAAATGTTTCAGAGTACCGTGAATCAAATATCAGAAATGGTAAGATACCAATTTTTATTATGAACTTAAGAGGTAGTCAGTAACAGACACAAGCATGTCTAATTAAGTGCCTGAATCTCCAGTGACTTTCACAGTGACAGCATTGGACCCAACTTCTTACACCAGATTTGTTTCTGTCCCTTTTATATAGCCATGCATGGACTATGCATTACTTTTTTTTTGGGGGGGGGAGAAGCAAATAAAAGCAAATCTTACACAGTATCATTCCCCCTTTTCCCCCCAATAGGCAGGCAAGAACAGACTGTGGGTTTTAAGCATTTTAAGGACTTTTGATGTGATTAAGAAAGCTATCAAGAGGCTGAGACTCAGTCGTGTCTATCTTGTAAATAGGTGATTGATGCAAATTTATTAGGTAAAAAAGCAAAACTTAAGTTGTACATTAGCAGATTATATTTTTGATCCAGAGTATTGACGTGGGCTACAGGATGGAAAATGACTTTAGACTTTTGGCTGAGGAACAAAGATGGCAGGTTAAAGGAGTTCTTACTGAAATATGAGTGGTAATGCTGATGGAGAGGAGGAGCCATCTTAGAGATTTAGGTGGCAAATTGATGGGACTTGGTGACCAAATGCAGGTAAGGTTAAAAGAATTATGAGGATGTCCAAAACTCTGGAGTAGTGTGCTAGGTGTCATGGATTGAAATAAAGGCTAAAGAAGAAAGAACATTTGAGATGAACATTTGAACGGGAGTGTTAAATGTGAGTTAGATTTGAATGAGAAAAATCAGCTCTGAAGTGGTTCCACATGCCGTGTCTTTGACAGATTGACCAGTGAAACACGGAGGAAGAAAGAAAAACATCTGGGTGAATAATTTTGGGGAACAAAATATTGAAAAGATTCATGATCAAAGTATAGCCAAGTCCACAGTCTGAAACTGTAGAGCAGACACACGTAGGAGTTATAGATCAGGGCAAAACGGCAGGACAAAACCAAGAAGTAGATGATGCATGAGGCAAGTGATGAAGCTTGAGGCAATGAAAAAAAGGGGACCTTAAACGTAAAGAAAACCCATCAGGACAAGAGTCAGTCCCTTAACAAAGCCTAAGTTCTGGAGAAAGAAGAAAGTAGGCAAAAAGGACATCCATGTTGCGGTAAGCAGAGACTCAGAGGCCCATCCTGACAATGGGAGACCAAATTTGAGAGATGTCCCGAGAGAGGCAGCCCATCTGGAGAGTTTCCCACTGAGAGTCCCCTGAACCTGACTCACAGAATCTGGCAAACAGAATCCAGACACTGGCATTTTCCCACATCTGCAAGATGAGAACATGTAATGAGGACATGAGCTTCTCAATTAGATGACTTTAGTCTCTTGATCTGGGAAGGAAACCACAGACACTCTTAATTTCTTAAGCCTCAGAAGAATTTTCAATCTCCTAAACACAGCACTAAGGTCACATTTTTTAATTGCTCCTTTGCCCCAGTCATTTAGAAAGAATTCAACAGAAGAAAAACACTGTAACACTTCTGAAAAAAGAAAATCACAGATCTCTTAAAAAGGAAGACAACGCATGTTCAGAAACTAGACTTAGTTTTGTTTAGTAACTGAAATCACTTAGAAATCTTTAACTGGCTTCTCTTCTCTCCTTTCCTTTGTTCCCACCTTAGCTGGGGCTGTCACTCTCTTACCGAGTACCACCCTGATGTACCAACTTGTCTACCTGTGTCTAGCTTGGTTCCTCTTCAATCTTCCAATACATAGCTTCCAGGTGGTACTTTCTAAAATGTTCTAGACATTCTTCTGAAAAAGTTTCTCCCCAACTAAAATCTCTCAGTGGTTCCTGACTTCCTCCTGATTAATATCCAGACCGCTTTGCAAGGAGTTCATATTTTTTAATGGCCTGGCTCCTTGCCAATGGCCCTGCTTCATCAGACACTCCTTATAATTTCTCCTCTTAAAACACCATGTGCCTTCTCATTTTCTAAATTCAAAGAATAATTTCACACTTCTGCGCTTTGGATATGCTATTTCTTCTGCTTGTACTGTCCTCCTACTTTAATTACCTGAGAAATTCCTACTCAATCTATTAATCTTCAAAACTCATCTCACATTCCCTCTTAATAAAGACTTCCCTGCTTTCTTGACCTCCCTCTTCCCACCCTTCACCAGCCATTGTCTATCATCCCATCTGCTTTGCTATTTTGGTTTCTTGTACACTTCTCTATTTTAGCCTGTATAAATAATAGTAGACTCTTAAAATCTTACTGAAGAGATGAAGAGGTCATTTCTTTGGCAATCCAGACTAATCTTCGGAAATCCCTAAATTCACAAAGCCAGAGCAACATAAATTTCTCCCAAAAATGTTTCTTAAGAAGGAGGCAGAACATATGTGGATATGAATGTGCAGATGGTGAAAAACAGTCTCAGCTCACTGACTAGCTCCCTGCCCAACTCCTATCTCATGGACAATTTAAATATATGTCTAAGTGAAATTACTATTTACGGTGTATAACTACTCTGTACTTACTAGCGAACTATTCAAACTAAGAATGTAAATTGTATAAATACTAAGGATCAATATTATAGCACTTACTTGTTTAAACATTTGCCACTTCATCTCAATCTACATTCTATGAAAGGACAGACCATGTCTATTTATTTTTGTGTAAGAAATAGTAAATGTTCAATAAATTTTAAATGAATAAATGAACCACATACCTGAAATCGCAATGTTTAAAAAAAAATCACAAAACACTCATTCCCTGCTTCCCTGGTCTTGAGAAGAATGCAACCACATCTTCCTGTTTATAAAAAGTATTATTGCTAGAAGAAAAGACTTACTTCATTCAGTACTGATTTATTTCAGTACATATTCATTCACCAACCAAATATTTGTTGAGTTCTTACTATACACTTCACACTGTTCTATGTATCGAAGATACAGGAATAAATACAATAAGATGAGGTCTCTGCTTTTATGACATCTGTATTCTAATGGAAATACAATAAGCAAATAAATGAAAATCTCCATACTACCACCAATTCATATTTTTAAAAATGACTCTGTTCTTTAAGGTTTTTTTAGTGTTTGTTTATTTTGGGGAGAGATAGAGACAGACAGAGTGAAGCAGGAGAGAGGGAGACACAGAATCCGAAGCAGGCTCCAGGCTCTGAGCTGTCAGCACAGAGCCCAACACAGGGCTTGAACTCATGAACGGTGAAATCATGACCTAAGCTGAAGTGGGATGCTTAACCGACTGAGCCACCCAAGTGCCCAACCTCTGTTCTTTTCAATACCTGGTAAAAAGATATGGGAGTTGAAGTTAGGAGGAAAGAATTGGTGGGGTCTGTTGTCTACTGTTGCCACTACACAATGCAAACTCTGAGCTTTGCAATTTCAGATTTTGGCTATCTTTCAAATCCTTGTAGTGTTCCTAACCTATTTGTATAAATAGCATTGCCAACTGACTGACTAAAATAATTTTTCATTTCTCTGGGCTGGGTGTGTGACTTTGCAAACAAGCAACTTTGCCAGGAAACTGAGTGGTAAAAAAAAGTCTTACTTTTGTCATAGGGAGAGACTTAGCTGAGAAAACCAAAGGGGGCAAAAATACGCAGTCTTGTAGTGGTAACTGCCCTTTAGAAATTCAGTGTAATTTAAGTAGAGACCATTTTCTACAATGACACAAGTCAGCCAATCATTGTAAAATCAGCAGGGGGAAAAATGGCTCCTTCAATGATGCACTAGCTCTTTTTGTAAATTTGGAGGAAATCATACCTGTCAGAATCACAATTAATTAAGGCAGGGCTTGGAAAATTGAAAACATCTTGTTGGCTTCTCACAACTATTCTGTCCTTTGGAATAAGCTTCCCTCCACATTCCTCCAGTATCCAGTTTAAGGAACCCATCTTTTGAACCCTTCTCCCTCATGCCATTTAGTACCACTGTGCTCTATATATTTCAACTAGTTCATTGATCACATTGTACTCTAATTATTTTTATAAGCCTGCTTCCTATTCTAAATTTTTTTTTCAACGTTTTTTATTTATTTTTGGGACAGAGAAAGACAGAGCATGAACGAGGGAGGGGCAGAGAGAGAGGGAGACACAGAATCGGAAACAGGCTCCAGGCTCCGAGCCATCAGCCCAGAGCCTGACGCGGGGCTCGAACTCATGGACCGCGAGATCGTGACCTGGCTGAAGTCGGACGCTTAACCGGCTGTGCCACCCAGGCGCCCCGCCTGCTTCCTATTCTAGATAATAATCTTGTTCCCATGTACATCTTTAATCCCCAGAAGTCATCTTTCTGGAATGGATGGAATGAATGAATAATTATAGTTTATTTTCTACAATGGCTTCACCAAGCATATTATTCTATAGTGATAAGGAAGAAAAGTCACTCCTTCAATGGCTAAGCAACTTCCTTTAATTAAAATGATATATTTTTATATTCACATTCTTCAACTTTACATACGCACAGTTAGCTTCAAAAGACTCTTATC
>NW_024422740.1:0-6479 GCF_014898765.1 Herpailurus yagouaroundi | reverse complement strand
TCTATGTATCTCTCATCAATATTTGCAAACTAAGATTGAAAAGCACCTTTTAAACAAGGGATCTTGAATTGGTGGTTTTATACCCAGTCCTGCCACTGCTTATCATATTAGTCCGGTAATTGATAAAGGAACATCATCCCAGAACTTTATAAAGTTGTAGCTTTCGATCATCCCAAATCTGGCTAAAAATTAGAAGAAACTAGTTAATGGCTGCAAAAGAAAATAAAAACCTTAGCAACTGGGGCTAAAATTACAACTCAAACCTCAAAATTGTTCTTTTAGTGCTACTTCAGTCCAGCTGTGATGTTTGTATTTTTGATGGCATTCTCTAGCACTGAATAAAAGGCTAATAGATTCTCAGGAATCAATGAGTCCATGGACTAGAAGAAGTCATCTGATTTAACCAGGGCTCTGCTTTTAACCTGGGCTTTGAGAGAAAGCTCTGAAGTTTGAAATGAAAGGCTTTGTAATATTTATTTCTAATTAACACAACACTTGATGATGCCATCTAAGCAAGCAAAGGGAAAAAGAGTAGGAAACCTTTTTCTTCAAACAGGTAACATGATAAATGAAGAACGTATACAGAGGAGTCATCAAAGACCAATTCTGTGTGTATGTGTGTGTGTGTGTGTGTGTGTGTGTGTGTGTGTGTGACACACACACAATGTTAATTTTAAGGAATCTCTTCACGCAAAGAACTCCGAGAACAGTTCATGTGTACGGATTTGTTTTGACCCCATTTTCTGAGCACGTGAAATGTGGGATAAGAACTCAGTAGCTTCAACCAAACCTTTTTTTTTTTTTTTTAATTTATAAAGGGATTTCTGATTCTTTGTGTTTACTAATGTGTCACTTTATAAGACTATTAAAATCTACACAGTTCTTTTGATATATTTTATTATGGGGCCAAGTCACCTATATATCCCTAAAACCACCCCACTGCTTTACTGCCCTGGGCCTTTATTGTCGCTTTTTACCTGATTTGACTCCCTTCCACCACTTGCCTGGAGGACATTTTCAGACACCCAGCTTGGCCATCATCAGTGCTCTGTACCCATGCATAAGCTGCTCTCTCTGCTCTCCCCAGTCCTTGACCTATCTGGATGGCCTCTCACCTTTCACACCACAGCTTATAAATCGTTTCTTCCATGTGGCCTTTCATCAGAAATATAGGTATCCCGGCATGAATTGTAGTCACTGCATTTCCCCTAACAGGCACTACGTTTTGTTCAATTGTTTTCATTATCTCCTCAGCATGGTGCTAAGCTCTGAAAAACAAGGGTAGCATATGTCTTGCTCACTGTTATATCTCAGCACCTACCAGAACATTCCTGCAGATAGTAGTGGCTCAATAAATACTGAAGTGAAATATGAATAAGTCATTTCTTTCAACACCTCAGAATATGACTATGCCTTTTGAATTAGATATCTGAAACGTGTTTTGTTTTCTTCAACTGTTCCTCTTCATACAAGAAATACCCTAAAATGCAGATTTAACTAAAGAGTAATTTGCCAGAAACTTGCCTAAGATACTCCTCCACGTGTTTTAATTTTACTCCTACCACCAAGTGAAAAACAACAAGATGAACAAACAGAAGAAACTGAGTCAGGTTAAGTGACTGTATGGGAGCAATGGCACCTGCCCAGTGGAACCAACTCTCTAAGGGTTACCTGTGAGGGCTGTAATCAGGAGCCAGGCACGTGGCAAAATGAAGCCGGTTCCCACTTTCTTATTGACACTAGCCACTAAAACATCGAGCTGTGATATCCAGTTGGCATATGGAACAGAACATATATATCCTACAATTACCAAAACTATATCAAGTACTTTAAATGTAAATAGGGAAGGGTATCATCAGAACAAAAATCAAGCCATGGCAGATTACCATTCTATAGTATAAAGTAACACATTTTAATATGTAATTTGTTTCTGTCACAATATTAAATAAGAGTATATTCTCATAGAAAGGACTTAGAAGTGTTTCAGAGTACCTTGAACCAAACATCAGAAATGGTAAGATACCAATTTTTATTATGAACTTAAGGGTAGTCGGTAACAGACATATGCCTGTCTAATTAAGTGCTGGAATCTCCAGTGACTTCCACAGTGACAGTCCACAGTGGATTCCAGCTTCCTACACCAGATTGTTTCTGTCCCTTTTATATAGCCATGCATGGACTATGCATTACTTTTTTTTTGGGGGGGGGAGAAGCAAATAAAAGCAAATCTTACACAGTATCATTCCCCCTTTTTCCCCCAATAGGCAGGCAAGAACTGTGGGTTTTAAGCATTTTAAGGACTTTTGATGTGATTAAGAAAGCTACCAAGAGGCTGAGACTCAGTCGTGTCTATCTTGTAAATAGGTGATCGATACAAATTTATTAGGTAAAAAGGCAAAACTTAAGTTGTACATTAGCAGATTATATTTTTGATCCAGAGTATTGATGTGGGCTACAGGATGGAAAATGACTTTAGACTTTTGGCTGAGCAACAAAAATGGCAGGTTAAAGGAGTTCTTACTGAAATATGAGTGGTAATGCTGATGGAGAGGAGGAGCCTTCTTAGAGATTTAGGTGGCAAATTGATGGGACTTGGTGACCAAATGCAGGTAAGGTTAAAAGAATTATGAGGGTGCCCAAAACTCTGGATTAGTGTGCTACGTGTCATGGATCGAAATAAAGGCTAAAGGAGAAAGAATACATTCCTTTGGGTGGGATGAACATTTGAACGGGAGTGTTAAATGTGAGTTAGATTTGAATGAGAAAAATCAGCTCTGAAGTGGTTCCACATGCCGTGTCTTTGGCAGATTGACCAGTGAAACACGGAGGAAGAAAGAAAAACATCTGGGTGAATAATTTTGGGGAACAAAATATTGAAAAGATTCATGATCAAAGTATAGCCAAGTCCACAGTCTGAAACTGTAGAGCAGACACACGTAGGAGTTATAGATCAGGGCAAAACGGCAGGACAAAACCAAGAAGTAGGTGATGCGTAAGGAGGCAAGTGAGGAAGCTTGAGGCAATGAAAAAAAGGGGACCTTAAACGTAAAGAAAACCCATCAGGACAAGAGTCAGTCCCTTAACAAAGCCTAAGTTCTGGAGAAAGAATAAAGTAGGCAAAAAGGACATCCATGTTGCGGTAAGCAGAGACTCAGAGGCCCATCCTGACAATGGGAGACCAAATTTGAGAGATGTCCCGAGAGAGGCAGCCCATCTGGAGAGTTTCCCACTGAGAGTCCCCTGAACCTGACTCACAGAATCTGGCAAACAGAATCCAGACACTGGCATTTTCCCACATCTGCAAGATGAGAACATGTAATGAGGACATGAGCTTCTCAATTAGATGACTTTAGTCTCTTGATCTGGGAAGGAAACCACAGACACTCTTAATTTCTTAAGCCTCAGAAGAATTTTCAATCTCCTAAACACAGCACTAAGGTCACATTTTTTAATTGCTCCTTTGCCCCAGTCATTTAAAAAGAATTCAACAGAAGAAAAACACTGTAACACTTCTGAAAAAAGAAAATCACAGATCTCTTAAAAAGGAAGACAACGCATGTTCAGAAACTAGACTTAGTTTTGTTTAGTAACTGAAATCACTTAGAAATCTTTAACTGGCTTCTCTTCTCTCCTTTCCTGTTGTTCCCACCTTAGGTGGGGCTGTCACTCTCTTACCGAGTACCACCCTGATGTACCAACTTGTCTACCTGTGTCTAGCTTGGTTCCTCTTCAATCTTCCAATACATAGCTTCCAGGTGGTACTTTCTAAAATGTTCTAGGACATTCTTCTGAAAAAGTTTCTCCCCAACTAAAATCTCTCAATGGTTCCTGACTTCCTCCTGATTAATATCCAGACCCCTTTGCAAGGAGTTCATATTTTTTAATGGCCTGGCTCCTTGCCAATGGCCCTGTTTCATTAGACACTCCTTATAATTTCTCCTCTTAAAACACCATGTGCCTTCTCATTTTCTAAATTCAAAGAATAATTTCACACTTCTGCACTTTTTGATATGCTATTTCTGTCCTCCTACTTTAATTACCTGAGAAATTCCTACTCAATCTATTAATCTTCAAAACTCATCTCACATTCCCTCTTAATAAAGACTTCCCTGCTTTCTTGACCTCCCTCTTCCCACCCTTCACCAGCCATTGTCTATCATCCCATCTGCTTTGCTATTTTGGTTTCTTGTACACTTCTCTATTTTAGCCTGTATAAATAATAGTAGACTCTTAAAATCTTACTGAAGAGATGAAGAGGTCATTTCTTTGGCAATCCAGACTAATCTTCGGAAATCCCTAAATTCACAAAGCCAGAGCAACATAAATTTCTCCCAAAAATGTTTCTTAAGAAGGAGGCAGAACATATGTGGATATGAATGTGCAGATGGTGAAAAACAGTCTCAGCTCACTGACTAGCTCCCTGCCCAACTCCTATCTCATGGACAATTTAAATATATGTCTAAGTGAAATTACTATTTACGGTGTATAACTACTCTGTACTTACTAGCGAACTATTCAAACTAAGAATGTAAATTGTATAAATACTAAGGATCAATATTATAGCACTTACTTGTTTAAACATTTGCCACTTCATCTCAATCTACATTCTATGAAAGGACAGACCATGTCTATTTATTTTTGTGTAAGAAATAGTAAATGTTCAATAAATTTTAAATGAATAAATGAACCACATACCTGAAATCGCAATGTTTAAAAAAAAATCACAAAACACTCATTCCCTGCTTCCCTGGTCTTGAGAAGAATGCAACCACATCTTCCTGTTTATAAAAAGTATTATTGCTAGAAGAAAAGACTTACTTCATTCAGTACTGATTTATTTCAGTACATATTCATTCACCAACCAAATATTTGTTGAGTTCTTACTATACACTTCACACTGTTCTATGTATCGAAGATACAGGAATAAATACAATAAGATGAGGTCTCTGCTTTTATGACATCTGTATTCTAATGGAAATACAATAAGCAAATAAATGAAAATCTCCATACTACCACCAATTCATATTTTTAAAAATGACTCTGTTCTTTAAGGTTTTTTTAGTGTTTGTTTATTTTGGGGAGAGATAGAGACAGACAGAGTGAAGCAGGAGAGAGGGAGACACAGAATCCGAAGCAGGCTCCAGGCTCTGAGCTGTCAGCACAGAGCCCAACACAGGGCTTGAACTCATGAACGGTGAAATCATGACCTAAGCTGAAGTGGGATGCTTAACCGACTGAGCCACCCAAGTGCCCAACCTCTGTTCTTTTCAATACCTGGTAAAAAGATATGGGAGTTGAAGTTAGGAGGAAAGAATTGGTGGGGTCTGTTGTCTACTGTTGCCACTACACAATGCAAACTCTGAGCTTTGCAATTTCAGATTTTGGCTATCTTTCAAATCCTTGTAGTGTTCCTAACCTATTTGTATAAATAGCATTGCCAACTGACTGACTAAAATAATTTTTCATTTCTCTGGGCTGGGTGTGTGACTTTGCAAACAAGCAACTTTGCCAGGAAACTGAGTGGTAAAAAAAAGTCTTACTTTTGTCATAGGGAGAGACTTAGCTGAGAAAACCAAAGGGGGCAAAAATACGCAGTCTTGTAGTGGTAACTGCCCTTTAGAAATTCAGTGTAATTTAAGTAGAGACCATTTTCTACAATGACACAAGTCAGCCAATCATTGTAAAATCAGCAGGGGGAAAAATGGCTCCTTCAATGATGCACTAGCTCTTTTTGTAAATTTGGAGGAAATCATACCTGTCAGAATCACAATTAATTAAGGCAGGGCTTGGAAAATTGAAAACATCTTGTTGGCTTCTCACAACTATTCTGTCCTTTGGAATAAGCTTCCCTCCACATTCCTCCAGTATCCAGTTTAAGGAACCCATCTTTTGAACCCTTCTCCCTCATGCCATTTAGTACCACTGTGCTCTATATATTTCAACTAGTTCATTGATCACATTGTACTCTAATTATTTTTATAAGCCTGCTTCCTATTCTAAATTTTTTTTTCAACGTTTTTTATTTATTTTTGGGACAGAGAAAGACAGAGCATGAACGAGGGAGGGGCAGAGAGAGAGGGAGACACAGAATCGGAAACAGGCTCCAGGCTCCGAGCCATCAGCCCAGAGCCTGACGCGGGGCTCGAACTCATGGACCGCGAGATCGTGACCTGGCTGAAGTCGGACGCTTAACCGGCTGTGCCACCCAGGCGCCCCGCCTGCTTCCTATTCTAGATAATAATCTTGTTCCCATGTACATCTTTAATCCCCAGAAGTCATCTTTCTGGAATGGATGGAATGAATGAATAATTATAGTTTATTTTCTACAATGGCTTCACCAAGCATATTATTCTATAGTGATAAGGAAGAAAAGTCACTCCTTCAATGGCTAAGCAACTTCCTTTAATTAAAATGATATATTTTTATATTCACATTCTTCAACTTTACATACGCACAGTTAGCTTCAAAAGACTCTTATC
>NW_024422739.1:0-7038 GCF_014898765.1 Herpailurus yagouaroundi | reverse complement strand
CATCCTACTCCTGGGATCCTAGGTGTTGAGTGTTCTTGACTCTCCATTGCATGACTTACTGATTTTGCGACTCTCCTTTTGCACAGATCTGGAAATCCTTCACTTTTTCTGTGAACTTAAGCAGGTGATCCAACTTGCTTGCTCTGATACGTTCCTCAATGTCCTGGTGACCTATCTCACAAGTGGACTTCTGGGTGTTGTTCCAATCGCTGGTATCCTGTATTCTTACCCTAAGATTGTAGCCTCCATTTTGAGAATTTCATCAATGAGTGGCAAGTAGAAAGCATTTTCCACGTGTGGGTCTCACCTCTCAGTGGTCTCTTTGTTCTATGCTACAGGCCTTGGGGTGTATCTGAGTTCTGCTGCTGCACAAAACTCCAGGACAAGTGCCATAGCCTCAGTCATGTGCACGGTGGTGACGCCCATGCTGAACCCCTTCATCTATGGCCTGAGGAACAGAGACATCAAACAAGCCCTGAGAAAACTCTTTGGCAGAGGGACATTGTCTGCATGTAGGATTCTTTGCTTTAAGATAAAGACTTGAGCAACAGGGCTCAAAACCCTGGAATATGTAGATCATGATGTTTGTATCAGTTCATAGAATGACAGTCTGCAGTTTATCTTTCCACAGTACTTGGGTTCTTTAACTTTTCATTCATAATCAGCAACTATTTCTTCTGCATTTCTTTATAAAATTTTAGATCTCTCATTAAATTCCATTGCATGGATTTTCAGCAGCAAATAAATAATATAGGAAATTGAATACTTATAATGTGATAGAAAGACCCAGAGGAATAAATGTGGAATCTGTCCTGAGATGAAAGCAGCTATTCATTAGAGTATTCTGCTTTGGGAGAAAAATCATTTAAGTTATCAGAGAGTATACACCAGTTTTTGAGGTTTATGTCAGTCTATCCTGGAAAGAGATCACATCTGCATCAGCAGAGGCCTGGAACCCCGTGTGATGACATTCACAATACTCCGCATTCACTATGCAGTATCTAATTTTCCCTTGCACAGTCCAAAACATCCATGAAGTGTGTAGGTAATAGAAATTACAATTCCTGGTTTTTCAGGCATCAATGGTATCACTCTTGGTGGTTATCCCAGGGATGCGTTATGGCTTTTCTTTTAGTATTTTGGCAGGTAGCAGCAACACTGTCTGGCGATTTCCCTCAGCACCTCCTACCGTAATAGCCCTTTTACAGATCACAAAAGCAGTATGGATATTCTGCCTATTTCCAGCCAAATTTTTGTAGCAAGCATCTCAGAAATCAGGTACTAATAGCAGGATATGATTATGGACCTAACCCGTGCTTTATGAGACAGAGTAAGACAGATGTCTCATCATCACCTGCTCCCGGAAGCCACCACTTTGGTTTGTAAAAGTTCACAGGTCCTTTTGCACACTAGTATTCAAATAAATGTTTAGGGAGCTCTCGCTCAAAAGCAAAGAGAAAACAAAAGAGGAGAAGTAAGAAGAGAGAAGAAAATAAGAAAAATCGGATAAAGAAGAGAGCTTGCTTGTAGCATTTCCCAATTTCCATGGTATAATTACCCTCATCTTGCCCAGTTTCAAGCTACCAATTTTAGTTCAGACCACAGTCCTCATGAACCATCATAAGCTGGCTAGCAATATCACTTCCAAGCTTTTGGGTTGGGTTTGGAGGAAAACGTAAAGCATTTGTTGTCATTTTAAAGTCTTCACTCTGGGGCAACTGGTTCCATCAATTGAGGATCTGAGTCTGTAAAGTGTCTCAGATCTGAGGATCAAGTAGACATTATGACTCTTCATTGCGATGATTGAGGTCAAGTTTTCTTCATGAGAACTGGAGGGCTTTTAAATTTTTAATTTTTTTTGACTACTCAAATTGGATGAATTCTTATTGAGCTGCCCATCATTTTTGTTTCATGAAGACACCATGATGAATTTGCCATTTACAGAAATCCCCGTAGCTTAACCAATTTGGATGAGAATGATTAGCTCTTACATGCACTATGAATACCATACCTTAGATGGTTTGGGACTGCTGACATGGCCTCTGGCAGTTCAGAAAGGGCTGAACACAGGAGAAGGGATTTTATATTCAGCATGTCCATGGTAAGTCTGTCATGCGGGGCAGAAGCTCTGTAGAGCTTGTCAAGGAAGACATTACAGCCCTCAGCAAGGTATTTCTCAATGACCTTACGAATTTTATGTTCTCTGAACCCTTATTTTGGGTACACTTTGTGGTTGACGTATTGAATCACACAAGATAAACCCATCACATCACCCTTGTCTCCCTGTACTTTGGATTCCTTCCTCGACATCATATTAACCTATTTATGGCACTGAAATTCTTTTAGAGCATGTCACTATTTTTTTTTCTCATTGTAAAATACATATAAAATTTATTATTTCAAACATTTTGAAATATATTTATGTGGCATTAAGTACTTTCTCACCATTGTGCAATCACCACCTCTATCCATCTCCAGAACTTTCTCATGGTCTCAGACCTAACCTTTGTCCCTATTAAATATTAACTCCCCATTGTCCCTCTACCCAGTCCTTGTCTCCCACCATCCTAAATTCTCTCTCTAAAGCTGAGTACTTTAGTACCTCATATAGATGTAATTGTATAATATCAGTCCTTTTGTGTCTGGCTACATTCACTTAGCATTGTGTTTGCACAGTTCATCCATGTTGTAGCCTGTGTCAGAATTCCATTCATTTTAAAGGCCGAATGATGTTCCACTCTATGTGCTCACCCCGCTTTGTTCATTCATGAGTTTGTTGATGGACATTCAGGTTGTCTCTGCATTTTGGCTACTGTAAGTAGAGCCATATGAACAGCGGTGTACAAAAATATTTTCTAGTCACTGCTTTACCTTTTTCTTGAGGCATATAAGTGGATATATAACCAGATGTGAAACTACTGGCTCAAGTAATATTTCTACATTTATATTTTGACGAACTGGCACACTGTTTCCTCCAGCAGCTGTGCCACATTTTAGTTATTTATCAGCAAAGCACCACAGGGTTCCAATTTCTCCGTATCCTCACCAACACATGGTTTCTGGGTTAGTATTTAGAACAGCCATCCTATGGCTTCCCTGGGGAATTCTACCAGACATTTAAAGCAGAGTTAATACCTATCCTTCTCAAGCTATTCCAAAAAACAGAAAGGGAAGGAAAACTTCCAGACTCATTCTATGAAGCCAGTATTACTTTGATTCCTAAACCAGACAGAGACCCAGTAAAAAAAGAGAACTACAGGCCAATATCCCTGATGAATATGGATGCAAAAATCCTCAATAAGATACTAGCAAATCGAATTCAACAACATATAAAAAGAATTATTCACCATGATCAAGTGGGATTCATTCCTGGGATGCAGGGCTGGTTCAACATTCGCACATCAATCAACGTGATACATCACATTAATAAAAGAAAAGATAAGAACCATATGATCCTGTCAACTGATGCAGAAAAAGCATTTGACAAAATTCAGCATCTTTCTTAATAAAAACCCTCAAGAAAGTCGGGATAGAAGGAACATACTTAAAGATCATAAAAGCCATTTATGAAAAGCCCACAGCTGACATCATCCTCAACGGGGAAAAACTGAGAGCTTTCCCCCTGAGATCAGGAACACGACAGGGATGTCCACTCTTACCGCTGTTGTTTAACATAGTGTTGGAAGTGCTAGCATCAGCAATCAGACAACAAAAGGAAATCAAAGGCATCAAAATTGACAAAGATGAAGTTAAGCTTTCAGTTTTTGCAGATGACATGATATTATACATGGGAAATCCGATAGACTCCACCAAAAGTCTGCTAGAACTGATGCATGAATTCAGCAAAGTTGCAGGATACAAAATCAATGTACAGAAATCAGTTGATTCTTATGCACTAATAATGAAGCAACATAAAGACAAATAAAGAAACAACAGAATTGGAGGGTTACTTTTTTCTCCAAATCGTCACCAACAGAAATTGTTTCTTTTATTTTTTAAACATCTTTTTATTATTTTTATTAAAAAAATTTTTTTAACATTTATTTATTATTGAGAGACAGACACAGAGCATGAGCAGGGGAGGGGCAGAGAGAGGGGGAGACACAGAATCCGAAGCAGGCTCCAGGCTCTAAGCTGTCAGCACAGAGCCCGACGTGGGGCTCGGATTCACAAACTGTGAGATCATAACACGAGCTGAAGTTGGTTGCTTAACCGACAGCCACCCAGGCGCCCTTAAATATCTTTTTAAAAAAGTTTTTATTATGGAAGTGTTGAATCACCTGAATCTAATATTACATTGTATGTTATGTAACTGGGATTTAAATAAAAGCATAGCTGTTTTTAAATTGAGTTATTTGGGATTTTTTTTTTTTTTGCTGTGGAAGTTTTGAAATTCTTTTCCATTTGGATATTAATTTTGGATATTAATCTATTATCAGGCATGTGATTTGCCAATCTTTCCCCATTTTGTGGTGTGGCTTTTCACTTGGAAAATAGTGCCCTTCGATGCAGAAATATTGTTCATTTTGCCAAAGTAAATTTTTCTCTAGTTGCCTGTGTCCTTGGTGTTATATCCAGGAAATCTTTGTCAAATCCAGTGGCATATAGACGTACCTCTGTATTTTCCTCTAAGTGCTTACAGTTTTATTTCTTATACTTCAGTCTGTGATCCATTTGGAGTCATGTTGGTAGATGTAGATGAAAGGGCCAGCTTCGTCTTTAAGCATGTGGACATCCAGGTTTTCCATCACCATTTCTTGGAAAGGCTGTCCATTCTGCCACTCTTGCCAAAAATCATTCAGTCATAATATTTGCGTTTATTTCTGGGCTCCCTCCTATTCCGTTGAGTTATAGTTCTGTTTTTGTTGTTGTTGAAAAAAGATCAGTTTGAAATTAGAATGAGGTAATTCTGAAAATCGTATTTTCACCCTTCCCCAGCCATTGTTTTTATTGAAGTATAATTTACATTTAGTGTTATATTAATTTGACGTGTACAATGTAATGTTTAACAATTCTATACAGTGTTGAGATCTCATGGAGATTAGTGTACTCTTAATATCCTTTATCTATCTCACCCATCCCCACCCACATTCCCTCTGGCAGCCACCTTTTTGTTCTCTGTGTTTAAGAGTCTGATTTTTTTCTCTGTCTTTTCCTTGTTTTTTCCTTTTTAAATTTATTAAATTCCACATATGAGTGTCATCACATGGTATTTGTCTTTCTCTGACTGGGTCATTTCATTCAGCACTATACCCTCTAGGTCCATCCAAGTTGCAAACTTACACAATATTTAAATGTTACCTTTTTGTCATTTAAAAATGTCCATTTATTCTCTATTTTTTCATCTACAGTGTTCTTTGACTATTGTAGTAACAAGGGTCTGTGTCTAACATGATTGCATGATGAGTTTTCCACAAGGAGAACTTGATCCTGACATCGCATCATGAAATCCACACTGAAACTCCACTGTTTTCATAAGTACGTGTCGAACCTGTAGCTAAAATATCAGCATCTCGGGGCGCCTGGGTGGCGCAGTCGGTTAAGCGTCCGACTTCAGCCAGGTCACGATCTCGCGGTCTGTGAGTTCGAGCCCCGCGTCAGGCTCTGGGCTGATGGCTCAGAGCTTGGAGCCTGTTTCCGATTCTGTGTCTCCCTCTCTCTCTCTGCCCCTCCCCCGTTCATGCTCTGTCTCTCTCTGTCCCAAATATAAATAAACGTTGAAAAAAAATTAAAAAAAAAATCAGCATCTCTGTTCTCTGCAGGCTAACTGCTCAGGGTCATGTTTGAATTGTCATACTTGCCCCCTGATTATAGGCCAGCAAATATGAAGTATTTCCCACATTGGCTGCCCAGATACTTCCTCTTGGAGTGCCTTATCCCTTTCTCCCTCCTCAAGAGTTGGGACAAAGAGAAGCTTCTTTGTGTGGCCTTCACTCAACTCTTCTGGAAATGTTGACTAGGGTTGTATTCTTTTTCTGATGTGTCAGTGCCCCTTCAGGGTAGTGCATTCATGTATTTTTCATTTTATTTTTAAATTTGTGTTTTAGGTAGATAGCATACAGTGAAATATTAGTTTTGGGAGGAGAGTTCAGTAATTCATCACTTACATACAATACCCAGTGCTCATCACAAGTGCCCTCCTTAACACCCAACACTCATCTAGCCCATCTCCCTCCCACCTTTCTCCATCTGTCTATCATTAAGAGTCTCTTATGGTTTCTTTCCCTCTCTCCTCTTTCACCCTTCATATATGTTCATTTGTTTTGTTAATTCACTTCCAATATGAGTGAAATCATATGGTATTTGTCCTCTGATTGACTTAATCTCAGTTAGCATGATACATTCTAGCTCCATCCATGTCATGGCAAATGGCACAATTGCATTTATTTTTATGTCTCTTGCCCTGTTGAGACTGTGAGCCCCTCAAGGTAAGGGACCATTCTCACACTTTTCTTCCTTCCCACCACATTGCTTAGTGCCTACTATATCACAAATGCTAATGAGGGGGTTAGAGGATGCCCAAAGAAGCAAATGGTTGAGTGATGTTAAATAGATATTGCCCACGTTGAAGGAGAATGAGAAGCAGGAAAAAGGAGAATCACTGTGGGGGCTGGGGGCTGCATTGATGGTGAGCCAAAAGAACAGGTATGGATGGAAGAAAGAAGAGATTAAGGGGACACAGAATTCTCCAAAACCAGAATTGAATAGTTACTATGGGAGACTCTGACTTACTAGTGAGAACCTGTAAAGACAGGGCAACTTCTTCTGGGATAAGAGAGTTAAATGTGATAAGAGACAATCCGGGAATGCCAAGTCTGTGTCCCAATACCAACAGTGGGACAAGTTTGCTTTCTGTTTTTCTCTCCTAGCTCTAGAGACCCAAGTCTCATAAAGGGAGGAGAGACAACAGAATATTTCATTAATGAGACTCATGGGAATTTATTCCCTACGGCTACAGAAATTAAAATGCCTTTCTGCACCAATGGAGTCAACTCTTGTAACCTCAGGTGATATGAGCACATAGCTGTGTTCTAGAGC